>NC_134355.1:476433108-476488108 GCF_048569485.1 Anomaloglossus baeobatrachus
CCCCATCCTGGTGTATGGCCGCATCCTGTGGCACATAAAAAAAAATAAACGTTCATACTCACCTCACTTTACCTCACTCCCTGCAGCATCGCTCGTCCTCCCGTCTGTCAGCGGCAGCGCTGATTGGAGCCGTCCCCATTACCCTGCTGCATCGCGATTATCTCCTGTGTCTGTGCCAGTGTCCCGGAGGCTGCGTGTGGACACGTGCGCACAGCGTTGACGTCATCGCTGTGCGCGCCGCTAGCTCCACTCAGCCGCCGGCACAAACACAGGAGATGATCGCCATCCAGCAGGGCAATGGGGACGGCTCCAATCAGCGGCGCTGCCGCTGACACAGACGGGAGGATGAGCGATGCTGCAGGGGAACGGTGAGTACTGTAGACTGATTCACTGCTCCCCGCGCTGATGATGATGCACGGGGTGCAGTGAATACAGCCGCACATGATCACTCCAGGCCGTAGTTGCCAGGGGTGATCATGCGAGCCGGCTGTTTATCCCCCGCCCATCATCCCGCCCACCAGTCAGCGCCGGCTTCAGCGCTGAGGGATGATGGGCGTGCATATTAAATGAGCGGGTCCACGTGGTCACGGCAGGATGCTACAGCCTGCTCGTGCCCCCGATGACCCGCTCCACCGCAGCACCCACATTCCCCGCAGCCACATTCAGACCATAAGACGCACCCCCCACTTTCCCCCAACATTTGGGGGAAAAAAAGTGCGTCTTATGGTCCGAAAAATACGGTATGTGTATGTATGTATGTATGTATGTATGTGTAAAAAAAAAAAAAGTTATGGGCTTTGGAAAGAGAGGGAAAATAACCCCGTCATGAAGAGGTTGAGGTGGACTTTTCATGATGAATGGCCAAGTGGAAGTAAGGACAATAATGATTTAGCATAAAGTAACTAGTTTTCAGAAATGTGAGTTGCTTTTGTAATCCACGATGAGTAAGAACAATTCATTGCATTCACCATTTAGCAAGACACAATTTCTTCTGCAGTACGCTATGCGAGTGTGGCGACCTACTGATGTCACGTTTTCCCGTCTTTCTATGCTGAGCACATGTACGTTCTGCCAGTCAGCGCGTGCATGTATAAAGGCAGCGGGGAGGAACCACAGGTGGTGGCGCCCATTGGGTATGGCTTGTCAGCTGTCTGTCCTGACAAGGATGGGACGATTTCCTCAGTAGCTGCATGAGAACAGCTTGACATTCTGCAGGTAACTGGGAAGTCGGCATCCACTTTCTTTCCAGCCCTTATCTAAACGAGCAGTCTTCACCCACAACCTGTGAGAACTGGAATCTGTGTCCTGTTGTACCTCGGCTCGCACATGGGTAATTTGACAACAAAGCCGGGCGGATGGGAGATATCCATGGCTACACACCAGTAGATTATTTTAATCTGCTATATAGAAAAAAACTTGTTACGGTAGTAAATTGCAAGAGTAGGCCGTCTATAGTGATTCATTTCCATGTGAAGGGCTTAAGCATGTGGCTGCTTGAAGCCAGTAAATGTATGTGTTACTGTGCAGTTTTCAGTATTGAAATACCCAATAAAGAAAAAAGTGGAGTAAAGGACAAGCGTAAGATGACACTCAAGATCTGCATTCCACGTGTACCGTGCTCTGAAGAGTATGGAGAAGACACTAGGCTGATGGAATAACTGGTGATGATGTAAGGGTGCCTTCATCATTGGGACTCAAATATAGACAACAGTACTTCTATTCTCAAAGGGTGATATACTCAGCTAGGCAATAAGAAATTGCTCTTCATATTAGTAAAATCTCATATAAAAGATGATGATGACTGCACAGCTTTTGTTATCCCTTAATTGATGAGTCTATTTAGGAGTATATATGGGGAAGGATAGTCTATTACCGGAGCAATGTGTTGGTGCGGGCTCTGGAATATGCAGAGTTAGGCTATGTGCGCACTAGAAATGTGAAGTTTCTCAAGAAAATTTCTTGAGAAACTTCTGCCAGTGAAAGATTTCCGGACCTGCGGAAAAAATCCGCACCAAATCCGCATGCGTTTTTGCCGCGAATTTGCCGCGAATTTACCGCGGATTTACCGCAGGTTTGTCCCTGCAATAAATAATAAAGATAATCGATAGACAGATAATGGATAGAGGGAAAGATGGATAGATGAATAGATAGATAGATAGAGGGATAGATAGATGAATAGATAGATAGATAGAGGGATAGATAGATAGATGAATAGATAGATAGAGGGATAGATGGATAGATAGATAGAGGGATAGATGGATAGATAGATAAATAGATAGATGAGAAAAACCTATATAATGTTCCACCTCCCTGCATTTTCTAAGCTGGCACCCTTTAGTGACTTTCATGTGGCACTTAGGCTACTTTCACACCTCCGGTTTTTGCTATGCGGCACAATCCGGCACTTTGCATGAAAATCGCAACCGGTTTTTTCTTCAGCGCTCTATTGGGAGACCCAGACGATTGGGGTATAGCTACTGCTCTCCGGAGGCCACACAAAGCACTACACTAAAAAGTGCAAGGCCCCTCCCCTTCTGGCTATACCCCCCCGTGGTATCACGGGTTCTCCAGTTTTCAAGCTTTGTGCGAAGGAGGTCAGACATCCACGCATGGCTCCACAGATTTTAGTCAGCAGTAGCTGCTGACTATTTCGGATGGAAGAAAAGAGGGCCCATATAGGGCCCCCAGCATGCTCCCTTCTCACCCGTGGATGGTGTTGTAAGGTTGAGGTACCTATTGCTGGTACAGGGGCTGGAGCCCCACATGCTGCTTTCCTTCCACATCCCCTTGTAGGGCTCTGTGGAAGTGGGATCCTGCCGGCCTCTAAGCTCTGACGCCGGGCTCCATCCACAGACCCATGGCACCTGATGGATACGGAGCAGGAGTACAATCAGGGACAAGGCCCTGCATCATACAGGTACTCTGTGTCCCCGGCAGGCACAGACACACTCCGGGCTGGCTGGGTGTTGTAGTGCGCCGGGGACCGTAACGATTGAGCTGGTGTTCCTGCAGTTTACTGGGGGACTTTTGTGTTGTGGGAACGCAGCGCCGACCCCCACTGGACCGGCGGCGCTGCTGTGACTTGTAGTGCGCCGGGGACACGCCGACCGCGCTTTTACGGCGGCGGCGTTTATAAATCCAGTCCCCGGCTTTTGCGGCCTAGCTCCGCTTCGTTCCCGCCCCCACCCTGTCAATCAGGGTAGGGGAGAGACGCTGTTTCGCAGCAGAGACGAGGGCTGGAGCCTGATTTACATGCTCCAGCCCTCTCACTAGGCACAGAGGGAAGCAGGCTTCCCGCTCTTAGTCAGGAACGCCCAGGGCCCGCCCCCCCTCCTCTCCCAGGACGCCGGCAGCCATTACATGCAGTCTGGCTAGAGGAAGGACGCAAGGCTCTGGGAGACCTGGACTAGGGGGCTTTTGGAGACCACACACCCGCTCTTAAGCGGGCGGTAAGCGGCATTTCAGCTGGCCCCTCTAGTGCCTCAGTGTGCATTGGTGTACTGTGTCACCAGATATATATATTTATTTATTTCTTGCACTGTGAGGTCGCTTCCTGGCTGGATACCCCAGATCGCTCTGAGGAGGCAGCAACATGTCATCCACAAAACGCAAGGCTGCCAAGGCTAGGGCTGTGTACACTGCGTGTGCTGCATGTGGGGCTGCTCTACCAGCAGGTTCCAAAGACCCCCATTGTGTGCAATGCTCAGATCCGGTGCTGCTTCGCCAGCCGGAGTCCGGAGGGGTAGTGACCCAGGCTGAGACGCTTGTAAGTCCTGCCCCGGTGTCAGGGACAGACTTTGCAGTTTTTGCTGATGGAATGTCTGTGACTATGGCAAAAATCCTTGAAACTTTGCAATCCATGACTGGGGCTCAGTCTACGGACACGGCGAGGTCTCTGTCCTCTAATCCCCCTCAGTTGGAATTAATCCAGACTGCAAGGGGGTCCCCGGCTTCCCAGGCTGAGTATTATGACTCAGATGATAGCCCCAGCCACCCTAAGCGAGCTCGCTGGGAAAGACCCTCAACGTCATCACACTGCTCAGGGTCTCAGCGCAATCAGTCGCCCTGTGATGCGTCTGAAGAGAGTGATCAGGAGTCTTATCCTGGAACCCCTCTCAATCTGGATACCCCGGATGGGGACGCCATGGTAAACGAGCTTATCTCAGCCATCAATAGACTGTTGGATATTTCTCCCCCAGCTCCTTCTGCAGAGGAGGCAGCTGCAGAGCAGGAGAAGTTTCGTTTCCTCTATCCCAAGCGTAAATTGAGTGCTTTCTTGGATCACTCTGACTTCAGAGAGTCAATCCAGAAACACGACGCTCATCCAGAAAGGCGTTTCTCTAAACGTTCTAAGGATACACGTTTTCCTTTCCCCCCTGATGTGGTCAAGCGCTGGACCCAGTGTCCAAAAGTAGACCCCCCGATTTCCAAACTTGCAGCTAGATCCATAGTTGCAGTGGAGGATGGCGCTTCACTTAAGGATGCCAATGACAGACAGATGGACCTTTGGTTAAAATCTGTCTATGAAGCTATCGGCGCGTCGTTTGCTCCAGCATTCGCAGCCGTATGGGCACTCCAAGCTATTTCAGCTGGTTTAGCAAAAGTGGATGCTATCATACATCCAGCGGTGCCGCAAGTGGCGTCCCTTACCTCGCAGATGTCTGCGTTTGCGTCTTACGCTATCAATGCGGTCCTAGAATCTACCAGCCGCACCTCAATGGCGTCCGCCAATTCGGTAGTTTTGCGCAGAGCCTTGTGGTTAAAGGACTGGAAAGCAGATGCTGGTTCCAAAAAATGTTTAACCAGCTTGCCTTTATCTAGAGAGAGACTGTTTGGCGAGCCATTGGCTGACATCATTAAACAGTCCAAGGGTAAAGACTCTTCCTTACCCCAGCCCAGATCAAGCAAACCTCAGCAGAAAAAATGGCAGCAGAGGTTTCAGTCCTTTCGAGGTTCGGGCAAGACACAATTCTCCTCGTCCAAAGGGACTCAGAGGACGCAAAGAGTCTCAGATTCCTGGCGGGCTCACGCACGCCCCAAGAAAGCAAATGGAGGAACCGCTTCCAAAGCGGCTACCTCATGACTTCCAGCCCCCCCCCTCCGCATCTCCGGTCGGGGGCAGGCTCTCCCGCTTTTCCGACATTTGGATGTCACAGGTCAAAGACCGGTGGGTGACAAACATTTTGTCTCGCGGGTACAGAATCGAGTTCAGTTCTCGTCCTCCAGCTCGGTTCTTCAGAACCTCCCCACATCCAGACCGAGCAGATGCCCTGCTGCAGGCGGTGGACTCCCTAAGAGCGGAAGGAGTAGTGGTTCCTGTACCGCCTCAGGAACAAGGGCGAGGGTTTTACTCCAATCTCTTTGTGGTTCCAAAAAAGGACGGCTCGTTCCGTCCTGTTCTGGATCTAAAGCTGCTCAACAAACATGTGCACGCCAGACGGTTCCGGATGGAAACCCTCCGCTCTGTCGTTGCCTCAATGTCTCAAGGAGACTTCCTTGCCTCAATAGACATCAAAGATGCTTATCTCCACGTGCCATTTGCTACAGAACATCAACGTTTTCTACGTTTTGTGATAGGAAACGACCATCTTCAGTTCGTAGCTCTGCCATTCGGTCTGGCGACAGCCCCCCGGGTCTTCACCAAGGTCATGGCGGCGGTGGTAGCAGTCTTGCACTCTCAGGGACACTCGGTGATCCCTTACCTAGACGATCTACTTGTCAAGGCACCCTCTCAAGAGGCATGCCAACTCAGTCTACATGCTACGCTGGAGACTCTACAGACGTTCGGATGGATCATCAACTTTCCAAAGTCGAATCTGTCACCGTCACAGTCGCTAACGTATCTTGGCATGGAGTTTCATACTCGAGCAGCGAGAGTGAAGCTTCCGCTGAACAAGCAGCGGTCCCTACAGACAGGGGTGCAATCCCTCCTTCAAGGCCAGTCGCACCCCTTACGGCGCCTCATGCACTTCCTCGGGAAGATGGTGGCAGCCATGGAAGCAGTTCCCTTTGCGCAGTTTCATCTGCGCCCACTTCAATGGGACATTCTCCGCCAATGGGACGGGAAGTCAACGTCCCTGGACAGGAAAGTCTCTCTTTCCCAGACGGCCAAGGACTCTCTACAATGGTGGCTCCTTCCCACTTCATTGTCTCAGGGAAGATCCTTCCTGCCCCCATCCTGGGCAGTGGTCACGACAGATGCGAGTCTGTCAGGGTGGGGAGCAGTGTTTCTCCACCACAGGGCCCAGGGGACGTGGACTCCGCAGGAGTCCACCCTTCAGATCAATGTTCTGGAAATCAGGGCAGTGTATCTTGCCCTACTGGCCTTCCAACAGTGGCTGGAAGGAAAGCAGATCCGAATCCAGTCGGACAACTCCACAGCGGTGGCATACATCAACCACCAAGGAGGGACGCGCAGTCGGCAAGCGTTCCAAGAAGTCCGGCGCATTCTAATGTGGGTGGAGGACACAGCATCCACCATATCCGTGGTTCACATCCCAGGCGTAGAAAATTGGGAAGCAGACTTCCTCAGTCGCCAGGGCATGGACGCAGGGGAGTGGTCCCTTCACCCGGACGTGTTTCAGGAAATCTGTCGCCGATGGGGAGTGCCGGACGTCGACCTAATGGCGTCCCGGCACAACAACAAGGTCCCGGCATTCATGGCGAGGTCGCGCGATCAAAGAGCTCTGGCTGCAGACGCATTAGTTCAAGATTGGTCGCAGTTCCGGCTCCCATACGTCTTCCCACCTCTGGCACTCTTGCCCAGAGTGTTACGCAAGATCAGATCCGATTGCAGCCGCGTCATACTCGTCGCCCCAGACTGGCCGAGGAGATCGTGGTATCCGGATCTGTGGCATCTCACGGTCGGTCGACCGTGGTCACTGCCAGACCGACCAGACTTACTGTCCCAAGGGCCGTTTTTCCATCAGAATTCTGCGGCCCTGAACCTGACTGTGTGGCCATTGAGTCCTGGATCCTAGCGTCCGCAGGATTATCTCAAGGAGTCGTAGCCACAATGAGACAAGCTAGGAAGTCAACGTCTGCTAAGATCTACCACAGAACGTGGAAGATTTTCTTATCCTGGTGCTCTGCACAGAGAGTATCCCCTTGGCCATTTGCATTGCCCACCTTTCTTTCCTTCCTGCAATCGGGGTTGGAAAAGGGATTGTCGCTCAGCTCCCTTAAAGGGCAAGTCTCGGCACTATCTGTGTTTTTTCAGAAGCGTCTAGCACGTCTTCCTAAGGTGCGCACGTTCCTACAGGGGGTCTGTCATATTGTGCCCCCGTACAAGCGGCCGTTAGATCCATGGGATCTGAACAGAGTACTAGTTGCTCTGCAAAAGCCGCCCTTCGAGCCTCTAAAGGACGTTTCCTTTTCTCGCCTGTCACAGAAAGTGGCGTTTCTTGTTGCGATCACATCGCTTCGGCGAGTGTCTGAGCTGGCAGCTCTGTCATCCAAGGCTCCCTTCCTGGTGTTCCACCAGGACAAGGTAGTGCTGCGCCCCATTCCGGAGTTTCTCCCTAAGGTCGTATCCTCGTTTCATCTTAATCAGGATATATCCTTGCCTTCCTTTTGTCCTCAGCCGGTTCACCGGTATGAGAAAGACTTACGTTTGCTAGATCTGGTGAGAGCACTCAGAATCTATATTTCTCGCACGGCGCCTATCCGCCGTTCAGATGCACTTTTTGTCCTTGTCGCTGGCCAGCGCAAGGGGTCGCAGGCTTCTAAAGCCACCCTGGCTCGATGGATCAAAGAACCAATTCTGGAAGCCTACCGTTCTGCTGGGCTGCCGGTTCCTTCAGGGCTGAAAGCCCACTCAACCAGAGCTGTGGGTGCGTCCTGGGCTTTGCGACACCAGGCTTCGGCTCAACAGGTGTGCCAGGCAGCTACCTGGTCGAGTCTGCACACTTTCACCAAACATTATCAGGTGCATACCTATGCTTCGGCGGATGCCAGCTTAGGTAGAAGAGTCCTGCAGGCGGCAGTGACACCCCCGTAGGGGAGGGCTGTTTTGCAGCTCTAACATGAGGTATCTCTTTACCCACCCAGGGACAGCTTTTGGACGTCCCAATCGTCTGGGTCTCCCAATAGAGCGCTGAAGAAGAAGGGAATTTTGTTACTTACCGTAAATTCCTTTTCTTCTAGCTCTTATTGGGAGACCCAGCACCCGCCCTGTTGTCCTTCGGGATTTTTTTGTTGTTTGCGGGTACACATGTTGTTCATGTTGAACGGTTTTTCAGTTCTCCGACGTTATTCGGAGTTAATTTGTTTAAACCAGTTATTGGCTTCCTCCTTCTTGCTTTGGCACTAAAACTGGAGAACCCGTGATACCACGGGGGGGTATAGCCAGAAGGGGAGGGGCCTTGCACTTTTTAGTGTAGTGCTTTGTGTGGCCTCCGGAGGGCAGTAGCTATACCCCAATCGTCTGGGTCTCCCAATAAGAGCTAGAAGAAAAGGAATTTACGGTAAGTAACAAAATTCCCTTCTTTTGCTGCCGGTTGCGATTTTCCTGCATAGACTTTAATTAGTGCCGCATTGTGCCGCATGGCCTTGCGTTCCGTCCGTTTTTTGCCGCATGCGGCAGATGTAGCCGATGCGGCGGCCGGATGGAACGTTGCCTGGCACGTTTTTTCGTGCGGCAAAAAAAACCGCATCGCGCCGCATTCGGCCGATGCGGCACATTTTTCAATACATGCCTATGGCGGCCGGATGCGGCAATAACCGCATCCGGCCGCCGCATGCGGTTTTTGCCACTGCGCATGCTCAGTAGCATGCCGTAAGCGGCAAAAACCGGACTGGCCGCAAAGGAAAAACCTATGCAAAGGATGCGGTGTTTTCACCGCATCCGTTGCATAGCTTGCACAGCCGGATTGAGCCGCAGAGCTCAAGCCGGATGTGTGAAAGTAGCCTAAAGGGTGCTTAGCCTTGTATTTAGCCATAAAATAAATAAATAATTAAAAAAAATGACGTGAGGTCCCCCCATTTTTTGTAGCCAGCTAGGGTAAAGCAGACGGCTGCAGCCTGCAGACCACCGCTGGCAGCTTCACCTTGGCTGATAATCCAAAACAGTGGGCACCCCACGCTGTTATTTTAAATTATATAAATAATTTAAAACAAAAAACGTGGGGTCCCCCCCATATTGGATCACCAGCCAAGGTAAAGCGGACAGCTGGGGTCTGATATTCTCAGACTAGGGAGGTCCACTGTTATTGGACACTCCCCAGCCTAAAAATAGCAGGCCGCAGCCGCCCCAGAAGTGGCGCATCCATTAGACGTGCCAATCCTGGCGCTTTGCCCCAGCTCATCCCGCGCCCTGGTGCGTTGGCAAACGGGGTAATATATGGGGTTGATGCCAGATGTGTAATGTCACCTGGCATCAAGCCCTGGGGTTGGTGAGGTCAGGCGTCTATCAGATACCCGACATCACCAACCCAGTCAGTAATAATTAAAAAATAGACAACAAAAAAAGTTTTATTTGAAAAAACACTCCCCAAAACATTCCCTCTTTAACCAATTTATTGAAAAGAGCACAATCAATTCCACGTCCGGCGTAATCCAATAAGGGGGGGTGGGGGGGGGCACGGCGATCCATACCATAGTCGCTGTCCCAGTCAATGAAAAACAGAATGTTCCCCATTGGCTGGGAGAGCAATGCAGTGACCTGAGCTAACATCAATAGGTCAGCTCAGGTCACTGCAGGGGATGACGAGCGCTGCCATCAGGAGCATAGATGAGATCATTACCTTCTGTGATCATCTCCTGTACTGCTGATGTCAGCGCTGTCACTGACTTATCGCGAGAGCCCGTGACGTCACCGCTAGTGACAGTCTCGGGCCGCTCGCGAGTCGGCCCTAGACAGCAGTGACAGCGCTGACGTCAGGAGGCAGGAGATCGTCACAGCAGGTAATGATCTCACCTCCTGACAGCAGCGATCGTCATCCCCGCGGCTCCCAGCACTGCAGGATGTCCGTGTCTGCCTGCGCTGCAGCGTGACAGGCTGCTGACACTGCGGGCAGACACTGACACCCTGCAGTGCAGGCAGCCGCGAGGCCGGAGCAGGACACACACTGCACAGACACCTGGAGGTCGCACGGAAGTGCTTCTGTGCGGCGTCCAGGGAGTGCGACGTGTGTTTCCTCTGCTCCTCTTCCTGGCATAATGACATCGCTTCCTGCAAAACCGCAGGCAGCGATGGGCATTACCGCAGGTAAATCGCGGCTATTCCGGTGGTATACCGCACATCATTGCTACCTGCGGAATACCCCCGGAATACCGCAGGTACCTGCGGAAATTAATGGACATGCACATTTTCTCAAGAAAGTTTCTCGAGAAAATTTTCTCAAGAAATTTTCTTGAGAAAAATCCGCACAGTGCGCAAAGCTATTTTTTTTTCTCATTGAATTTCATGGGAAATGTCTGCACAAAGATTGCAGACATTTCTCAAGAAATTTCCGGGGCAAATCCGCGGGTAAATCCGCGGGAAAAACTGTCTAGTGCGCACATAGCCTTAGAGTTAGGAACCTTTATGGAGGCTGAAGAGCGGAAAATGGGAGGCAGAAGTACATGGGTGTGAGTGTCCTGTATATGAGAAGGGCATATTGTGATGACCAGCTAGGGGGTACAGTTATTGGGGAAGAAAAGAACTCCGAGTGCTTCTTCAAGCTTTCTATGGGATAATGCTTTGGTATTCTCCCCAGAAGCAATGCTTGTAGAAGTGAGAATCTCCATTTATACCATATTGTTTCTCACGTTAAGTGTCTTGAAATTAAATCTGAGACATTTGACGGGTACAGTAGAGGGATCCTGTACCTCCAGGCCTTTTCAGGGGTCTGTATATAAAGCTGGTCAGTTGTGTGCATGAGCCCGAACTTGTATTTCAGAGAGTGAGAGAGATCTGCTCTTATTGATATCAATGTGAGACGCCAGGATGACATTTCTAGCGTTACAATGCCGGTATGGAGACACTGATAGTACAGTGCCACCCAGTGGTCAGATAATGTAAACGGTGATCCATCAGTCTTCACTACAGGCTAAGTATTGTACAACTTGAGATCCAAGGTAATATTTGCTATTGAAAAATACTTGAATTGTAGTTTTTATTTGCATAGGCCTTTGTGAACATGTACTGTGTAATATTTAAAATCCTTCATTAAATACAAAGAAGGAAAATAAGTGTTATTTTCTGTAGTTGATTGAACCTATTGATTTGGGTTTCTTACACACACACAGCAATTTTTTCTAGTTTGTATTATGGAGTCATGTCCTTTGTCTGCGCACGGCTCAGTTATTTCGGGTGTTTTAATTTTCCTTTTGCAGGTTCTATTCTAGTCCATATAAAAGTTCAGATTGACAAGAGAGGCATAGCAATTATTGTAGGACCCAGATGAGAATTACACCTTGATGTGGTGTCTGGGCACAAGTAAATTTAGCTACCTTTATTTAAGTAACTCATATTTTTCCCAAAAATGTTTTCATGGCAGTAATGCATATTCATATTCCAATGTTCGAATATCTACGTTCTTGGTTTTTTTTTCTCCTTCCCTTTACTTGAGTGCAGCTACTATTTTGGATGTTGTGTGTCATGTTCAGTATGCACCAGTTCAGACTATTAGAATTGGAAGTGCCGGCAATTTTTCTAGTTTGACACTCAGCTATGTAAGGCCACTTTACTACTTGACATGTTTCTAGCTTTTGACGTTACACTTCTATATTTTTTTAAAGTTTAATTTTGTAGTCCAGAATATTCACCAGATACCATAATTTCCTTAGGTTGGAATGGTTTTCCTCTTTATAATATGTAACTGTAACCTTATTGTTTTCTTGCAGATAACCACACTGACATGATGGAAGTCGATGGAGATGTAGAAATCCCATCCAGCAAAGCAGTGGTGTTACGGGGTCATGAGTCGGAAGTGTTTATTTGTGCCTGGAACCCAGTTAGTGACCTGCTAGCCTCAGGGTAGGTTGCCTAATGTATTGTGTGTTACACATCTTTTCACATGAAAAACGTTTAGAATCTATGTAAAGGACACCACCAAAATATCTGACACTTCAGATCCCACATTTCTCGAGAATAGTGTTTCGACTCTCTATATTGTGTTCTACAGCATGTTGCTGCTAGTTTCATTCATCACCCATAGTAAGGCCTGAGAGACCATAGAACGGCATCTCAAATGTACCGCCATGTTGCTGCATTCAGACCTGTCTGCAGTGAGCAGGGAAGGCGGTTCAGGAACCTTTTTTTAGTTATAGATGCAGCGCTGTAACATCAGTAAGCCAAACCGATTCCTCAATTTCCCTGAATCCAACTCCGACTCAACAACTCCAACTCCCTCATACACGACTCATGTTCAAGTGTTACCATTTTACCACAGTAAATGTAACATCAGGCTTTTATAATTATTATAATACAATAATCAAGCTATTTAGATAGAACCTAAAATATATTTATTGTAATACAACTTCAGACCACAAGTTTAATAAATTGTAAATATGCAGTACAAAATGCAGTGCGTTTTGTGCAGTCTATGAATTTGTTTTGAGAAATAGTACCTCCTCCATCAGATTCTCCTTCATAGATCACCAAGTCTGACCTAATTATTTTAGAGGTGGTGCACTACACAGCATGGTAGCCACATGAATTTAAAGCTCATAAATTAGGCTTTTCTCAGATACCTTGTGGAGTCAGTTGTGCCTCTGAGCGGTGCTATTGCGGTCCGCTTATCCCCATCACTTGACCCCCAGGCTCTGTGACCTCTGAGATCCAGTGATGTCACGTCATCTTCCAGAGGCGGGACCCAGTCTCCTTGACTGACTTGGCTGTGGGTGGAGTTTCACCGCTCGTCACAGCCCAGCATCGCTCCTGCTTGCAGCGCTCTGCAGCGAAGGAGAGAGTGCGTGAAATACTGGGTTGTGATGAGCGGTTAAACTCCACCAACAGCCCAGTTTCTCAGGGAGACTGGTGCCCGCCTCGGTGATGTAGGGTCAACTGGAAGATGATGTCACGTCACTGGATCTCAGAGGGCACAGAGCCCAGGGATCACGTGATGAGGATGAGCAGACCGCAATACCGAGCGGCTCAGAGGCACAATTGACTACATAAGGTATTTGAGAAAAGCCTTCTTTATGAGCTTTACATCGATGCGGTCCCTATGCTTTGTAGTGGACCACCTCTTAACACTAGAACTACCGGACTCGTGACACCTATATAGAAATACATGGTGCAAAATAGTCAAAATGACTACCTCAGTAGTTCTAGTGTTAAAGGTTAGAGAACAACCTCTTTATACTAGGATTAGTGGCAAAGTGGTAGCCACATGGGGAACATCTCTAACAATCTTTGGGCATAAATGAATTGCCTCATGAAGTTTTGATGAATGGTTGAACTCTTCTACTTTGTGAGCAAGTGAGAAATTTTCCTGAAATATGGTCCATCTGTTTGGCTTTGGAGTGGAATCTTTTCCCCTGCGGCAATGCTTTGCCTGCTCCAAGTCATCCAAGTACGTTTCAAAATTAAACTAGTCATCTGATGAGACTGAAGATATGGAGCAGTAGCACTGAACGACCCAACTCCTCATCTGATTAGGCTGAATATATGGAAGCAGTAGCCCTGGATGATACAATTCCTCTTCTCTTGGCCGTCTTGCAGCCACTCATTCTAACCGCTACCATTGTCAGAGCTTCTTTTCCTTTAGTAAGCTGGTGATAATCAAGCAGTGTGCGATGACTTGGGTCCACATACACTGCTGACAGAAGAATTGTGAATTCTGTCATCTGCGATTAAACCTCATTGGGACAGGCAAAACAGCAAGTTATTCTACTGCTCTATGAAAATGCCTGGAGTTAAATCCTCAGCTTGTAATGTGTTTTAGTCACTGTAAATGCGTGATGAAGCAATTCCTTCAATTCAGCCACCTGTGTCCATTGACCTTCATGTAGGGTTACCTGAGGGTTGACCATGTCTATAAGAAAGGGTTTCAGCTCAATCATTTAAGTGTTGTCTCACCGAGTGGCTTGATGGACAATTGCCCCTTTCCCAGCACGTCTCTTCAAGATGGAATCGATTTTAGGGGTCCTGGCAGCAATAACCAATTTCCTCACTTTGCCAATCAGATTTCCAGCATGTCCCTCTTGCTGACGATCTCTTATTGCCGGCTGCAGCGTGTGCACAACACAGCGCATGTGATAAATATGAGAGATGTGAAGCAGCTTCAACAAGATCATCTAATTGTAAAGTATGATTTAGCTGTTCTTCTGTACGAATCTGTTTGTTCCTCAGTTACAGGAGCAGGACTGTGGCTCCATCTCACACATACTGAATCTGAAATTTTCATCCAGCTGCTGTTCGCCCTCATTATTCTTATTCATCAGTTTAATTGTACTTATCATGTTTGAAGCAATGTCACAATAGCAAGAACATGTTCTTATTTGAGTTCATAATCTTGCAGACCTTTTTCTACTTTACTCCAAAGTCTCTAGCAGTTTTGGGATTAGTACAGGCGCTCCTTCCTTCCCAATGTGTATTCCCTTATCTGTAAAGGAAGAGCTTCACTACTTATCATGTACATAAAGTGAAGCACAGTCACAACTCCGACTCCAGAGTCCTGGATAGATGGGATGCCCAGCAGACAGACATTTGAATACCTTTGTAATACTTCTTTATTAGGAAAGCACCTGCAAAGGGGTTGCATGATCTTCTTTCCTCAGAAGCACACTGCTACCTTGCCTTCTGACTTTGTGTTTCCCGGCTTTGCAAGGATGTCCTTCAGAAGATTTGGCAGTTCGGATTAGCACTCACTGGTCCAGGCTGCACTTTCCCACACTGCATACAAAGGCAGGTTTGTCACTACAGGATTGGAGAATCACAAATGGACTGAAGCCTGTGGGAATCAGCCCGCTTCAGAGCAGCGCGTGCAAGTTTTGAAATATAAAGCATATATGCAAACTCTTTTTGTATAGGAAATTGACCACCTTTGATAGAATGCAGCGATTGCTGGTATCCTAGGCAACAAGCTATACATAATAGAATTAAAAATCTCTCCAGATTATACACATACAAGTTGCAAATTTACCCATTTGTCAAGAAGAGACATCTGCATTACATTTATGTCCTAAAGATATTATCCTTAAACGAATAAATCGGGCCAACTCCCATAATTGTCATGGGATACGGGGAGATGGGGCACTTCTCCGCAGCGTAAATACTAATCTGGGTTTACTCTGGACTTAATTTGTTATCCCCACAGGAAAAAAATAATAAACTGCATGTAGTTGCTAAGTACCTACCTGTTCTGTCCTGCGACTATCTCATCTGGCCCAAAGTGGTGACGTACGGCTCCTGCCAGTGATTCTCTTGCTTCTGGTGACATAATGTTGACAGAGCAGCTTCTTCTCTTCTGCTATGCTCTGTTGACAGTGAGTCACTGCCAATGTCATGTTGGTCCACAGCTGTCTACTTGGTGCCTAAAGGTGGTGTCACACACAGCGACGACGACAACGACGTCGCTGCTACGTCACTATTTTCTGTGACGTTGCAGCGACGTCCCGTCGCTGTCGCTGTGTGTGACAGCCAGCAACGAGCTGGCCCCTGCTGTGAGGTCGTTGCTCGTTGCTGAATGTCCTGCTTCATTTTTTCGTCGTCGCTCTCCCGCTGTGAAGCATACATCGCTGTGTGTGACAGCGAGAGAGCGACGAAATGAAGCGAGCAGGGAGCAGGAGCCGGCGTCTGGCAGCTGCGGAAAGCTGTAACCACTGTAAACATCGGGTAACCAAGGGAAGACCTTTCCCTGGTTACCCGATATTTACCTTCGTTACCAGCCTCCGCCGCTCTTGCTGCTAGTGCCTGCTCCTGCTCTGTGCACATGTACTGTAGCTACACATCGGCTAATTAACCCTATGTGTACTGTAGCTAGGAGAGCAAGGAGCCAGCGCTAAGCAGTGTGCGCGGCTCCCTGCTCTCTGCACTGTGACATGTAGCTGCAGTACACATCGGGTTAATTAACCCGATGTGTACTGTAGCTAGGAGAGCAAGGAGCCAGCGCTAAGCAGTGTGCGCGGCTCCCTGCTCTCTGCACATGTAGCGACGTTATGATCGCTGCTGCGTCGCTGTGTTTGACAGCTAAGCAGCGATCATAACAGCGACTTACAAGGTCGCTGTTACGTCATAGAAAATGGTGACGTAACAGCGATGTCGCTGTGTGAGACACCAGCTTAACTGTGGAAGCCAGCTGTAAATCAGCAGGATGTTGGCAGAGCAGGAGCGAAAGAGCTCCTTTGTTGACATGGGGTCAAAGGAAATAAGTTTGGGGGTCAAAGATTGGTAGCGGGCAGAACAGGCAGGTAGTTAACAGGTAATTGCTGGTAAGTTCTTAGCCCTATACGAAAAAAAATCCCTAGGTCCCGGATAACCCCTTTTAAGCATCACTCTTCACCGTATGCAGCTTAAAGGGCAAAATCTGCTGTAGCATCCATAGTATTAATGACAATTTACTTGTATATCAATTAGTATAAACTGTTGATAATTCATTCAGCTCCCTCCCCTCTCTCCTCTCCAACTTCACTTGATAGGTCAGGAGATTCAACAGCCCGGATATGGAATCTTAGCGAGAACAGCACTGGTGGGTCTACGCAGCTGGTCCTTAGGCACTGTATACGAGAAGGGGGACAAGATGTTCCTAGCAACAAGGATGTAACATCTTTAGATTGGAATGTAAGTATATTAATTTGTATTTGAAATGAATAACAATGCCAAAGTTTGACTTGATGCTTATTTACTTTTTGTGCAACCCTAAGGCTATGTGCCCACGGGGACAGTGTCCTGCGGATATATCCGCAGGAGCTCCCAGAAAACCACAGCACAACTTTTGTCTGTTTCCAAGCTGTGGATGCACAGCGGAATGTCCTGCGCATATGCTGCGGTCATCCTGCATTGAGGATACAATACCATGGCTTCGGCACTGCATGCTCAATGCAGAACAAGTGCTGAGTGATCGGGAGTTCATACTTACCTCCGTCACGCAGCACCTCTCTCTGGCCGTGTCTGCACTGTGCACAGGAGAAGGTGGCCGGGCCTGAACTAGCTCCGGCTGTCACATGACCGGAGCTCATGCAGGCCCGCCCACCTCTTCCTTCCTGTACCTGGCTCCACCGCGCTCCTGTGCACCGGACGGAGAAAGTGACTCCGTTGTCTTCTATCAAGGCAGGTAAGTATGGGACCCTGCGGAGAAATCCGCAGGAATAATTGACATGCTGGAGATTTTTCTGCATGGAAATACCGCATTATTTCCGCTGCGGAAAAAAACGCAGCATGGGCACAGCAGTCCCCAAATGCCATAGAAATGGCTGTGGACTCGCTGTACTGCGGATTTTTGAAAAATCCTCGGATCTTCTGCGAAAAAATCTCGTCAAATTCCGTGAATTTTCCGCAGCGTGGGCACATAGCCTAAAGGCCCCCCTACAAATTGGACTACCAGTGGTCTAGCTCGACAAGATCTGTGGGATTAACCCACTGTCTGTGTGTGGTGGTCTTTCGACTATTCCCTTGATAGATGAAGACAGGGGAAATAAGGATCTAACATGTCCCATTTCAAGCAGTTGATCCTTTTATTCTCATCAAAATAAGTAGTCATATTGAAGAGTCTGGCAGCGGCTCTCTGGCTGAGAACACCAAATCGCTTGGTAGAGAAATAGCTCCTATTAGTGGAAGAATTGGGACATATAGCCGAAGGCTGATCGATCGGCCGAACGATTGTTTGTCCAACAGCATTTTATTGTCTATAGAGGCCATAAGCACAAGCTGGCCAAATGCATACACAGTTAAAGGGGTTTTCCAGGCTTAAGAAATTGATACCTGATCCATAAGATAGGTAATCAACAGACTAGAAGAGGGGGTCACACACGCACCATTCTGGTAGTGGCCACAACAGTATACAGAGCCGTGTTGTTTGGCTCTTTATATTATTTATATTTGTCTACAGCTGAAAATGGCTGATTTTGGGGTGCTGGGTGACTTACCCCCGCCACCCCCTTTACCTCACATTAATCTTATATAATGTCATCTCTTAAATGGAACCGGTCACCAGTTTATTCTAGTTTGAGCTAATACCACCACCTTACTTTGCACATATGCTGCATTCTAAAAAGTCTTGTATTATGTCCTGACACCCCCGTATATCTGCAAAAAAACCTTTAGCGTAGCTCCCGCGCTCTATGTAAATGCGACTGGTCCAACCTGATGGGCGTCATTGCAGCGGCTCCTGTTTCTCCTCCCTGCTGCTGATTGCCGCTGTCCTGATGTGATTGATGTGGATAACGCGTCTTGCTTCATCCACATAGCCAAACATAATCATGCACCTGCTCAAGAAGATCGCGGTTAGCGCAGGTGCACTTTACTCTGCACTGCTGTGGGCTGCTACAGTTAGTTTCAGGCTGTGTCCGCAGCAGAGCAGAGCAAAGTGTGCCTGCGCGAACTGCAACCTCCCTGCGCGAACTGCAACCTCCCTGCGCGAACTGCAACCTCCCTGCGCGAACTGCAACCTCCCTGCGCGAACTGCAACCTCCCTGCGCGAACTGCAACCTCCCTGCGCGAACTGCAACCTCCCTGCGCAGGAAGATTGTTCGACTATGTGGATGAGGCAGGATACATCATCCACATCAATCACATTGGAAGGACGGCGATCAACATCGGGGAGGAGGGACAGGAGCCGCTGCATTGCCGTCCACCGGATCTGTTGGATTTGCATACAGTGCAGGAGCTATTCTAAAGGTTTTTTGGCGATAAACAGAGGGTGCCAGGGCATATTATTCCACTTTTTAGATTGCAGCATATGTGGTGGTGGTATTCGCTCATATACTAAAAAACTGGTGACTGGTACCCTTTAAGAATAGGTCATCAGTATACATGTGTGTAAATATGCATAGCACAGTAGGGGGCAGCACATGCGCCTTGGCCACTGCTGTGCCATCTACATGATTACACGTACTTTATAAACATTAGGCAATGACTGTGAGATTTTTTTCCCCTCCTCCAGGCCACAGTCTCCCACTCCACCTAAACCAAAGAAAATTAACTATATGTACCTGAGAACAGTGGAATAAAGTACCACTTTTCCTTTTTAAACTAGCGTTCATATGATTGTTTTTAGAAATGCTTCAACCATTAAAAATATACATATTTAATATGGAAGTAATTGTAACAACCTGTAGAATAAAATGTGATTTATTAAAATCATGGTAGCGGAGCTGTTTTTCTACAGTTCTTTAATCCAGATCCATCACTGATTTCAGGGTACCACAAGTATTAAATTTGAGATTGTTCAGTCGCATGTTTTAACCCCTTTCCGACGTAACGGTGTGTCCTATCATAACGTTACGAAAGGACCAAGGACGTAACCGTACGTCCTATCAATCATGGTGGCACACAGGGCTGTGCACCCGTGATCGTTGCCGGGGACTTGGCTTACCTGACAGCTGAATCCTGGGCCTCGCAGCCAGGGACAGTGCCTGTGCCATCCCTGGCTGGTAACCCCCTAATTGCCTTTATCAATACTTTATCAATACTGATCACGACACTTAGGCGATAGGTAGACGAATCATGCTCTCACCTCCAATCAGGACCCTCGCAATGTCATGGTGACCCGAGTTCGTCGTGACAACCTCCAGGTTACCGAACTATGGAAAGCCTGTGCAATCATGCCTGCAGCATGATCACACAGGCTTTCACTGTGAAGCTCTGACAGCTGAGATGTTCTGCAGTGATGGAGCACTGCAGAATATTGGAGCTGCATTCAGAATCCTGTGAGGTGATGTCCCATAAAGAGACTAATTGAAAAAGTAAAAAAAAGTTAAACAAAAGTAAAAATATGTTTAAAAAAATCAGCAAATAAAGAACAAAAAATAAAAAAAAATATTCCAATAAATTGTTGTGTAAAAAAAAGTACACATTTGGTATCGCCACGTGCGTAACAGCCCAAGCTATAAAACTGTCACACTAGTTAGCCCCGTTAACACCATGAAAAAAATCAAAAACGTAGCAAAAAAGTGTTTTCAACATACAGCTGACAAAAAGTGTAATAAAGCGCAATCAAAAAGTCATATAATGATCATGGCTACACATCAACCTGGAGGAAAGTTAAAAGCAGGTAGCCACAACGGCTCTGCCCTGGGCCAGTGATGTTTAGTATCTTTATAAATGATCTGGACAACGGAATTCTTGGGGAACTCATAAAATAGGAGGATTAGCCAACACTAGCGAGGAAAGAGAGTGTATTCAAAAGGATATAGACTTACTCAAAGAATGGGCCAAGGCAAACAGAATGATGTTTCACAGGATCAAATGCAAAGTCCTACATCTGGGTAAAAGAAATGTAAAAAGCATATATAGTATGGGAGAAACAGAACAAGATGATAGGAACAGGGAAAAGGACTTTGGCATAATAGTTGATCCCAGAGTCAACATGATCCAACAGTGTGGTGCTGTAGGTAAAAAGCTCAACAAAACTCTGGGATGTATCAACACAAGCATTGAATCTAGATCAAGCGATGTCATACCCCTGTACTCTGCCCTGGTCAGACTCCACCTGGAATACTGTGTACAGTTCTGGGCGCCTCAATTCAAGAAAGACATCGATATATTGGAGCAAGTCCAGAGAAGAGCAACCAAGATGGTAGAAAGGCTAAAACCATGTCTGCAAACCATGTCATATGTAGAAGGGCTAAAAGAACTAGGGAGGTTTAGTTTGCAAAAGTTAAGACTAAAGGGAGACTTAATAGCGGTCTACAAACTTCTGACAGGTAGTCACCGTGCAGAGGGAAGTACCTTATTCTCATTAGCACAAGAAAGTACAAAAAGCAATGGGATGAAACTAGAAGGAAGGAGATTCAGATTAGACATTAGTAGAAACTTTGACAGTGAGGGCAGTCAGAGAGTGGCACAGGCTACCACGGGAGGTGATAAGCTCGCCATCAATGGAAATCTTCAAGCACTAACTGGATAAACATATACCTGGGAGGATGCACTCACAGAGGTTTGGACCAACTCTACCATTCTATGAAAAATGTTACTGCTAAAAACGGCATCTCCTGCAAAAAACAAACTGACATACAGCTCCATAGGCAAAAAAAAATATCTCTCAGAATACAGCAATGCAAACACTATTTTTTCCTATAAAATATTTTTTTTGGTGTAAAAGCAACAAAACTATATAAATGTGGTATTGCTGTAATCGTAGTGACCTGAAGAATAAAATTGTCACAATGTGCGGGGCACTACAATGTCCTGGGCACAGCAAGGACTTATTTTCAATTTTTAATTCTGCAACATTCACTTGTGTTTACACCATGAGTGTATTCCAGAGACTAAATCGTCACTACACCCATAGATGAATTCCCAGAGGAGTGTAATTTACAAAATTTGCCCACTTCAGGGGAATTTATTCAGTTCTGGCACTTAGGGGCTCGGAAAATGGAGTCTGCAAATTATTCTCGGAACATCTGTGCTCCAAAAATCAAATGGAACTCCTTTCATCCTGAGCCCTGTGGTGCAGCCAAACGGTACTGTACATTCATATGTGGGGTATTGCCACGTTCAGCAAAAATTGTGTAACCTATTATGGGACCTTCTTCTTCTTCTTTTTTTTTTTTTTTTTTTTTTTTATACCTATTCACTTTGTGAAAATTATAAATCTGGGGTTAAAACAACATTTTAGTGATCAACTTTGATTTATTTTTTGTTCACCATCCAATAGTATAAAATTTTGTGACACGATGGTCACTGCACCCCTGGATGAATTCATTGAGGGGTGCAGTTTGTAAAATGGGGGGGTCACTTGTGGTTGATTTCTGCTGTTCCGGCACCTCAGGGGCTCTGCCAATGTGACGTGGCACCCACAAACCATTCCAACTAAATCTGCACTCCAATATGGTGCTCCTTCTTTTCTTCACTTTGTACTGTGCCTCAAAAGTAGATTTCAACCACATATTGGTGCTGGCTTACTCAGGAGAAATTGCAAGTTCAATGTGCTCACCAAACATCTAGATAAATTCCTTGAGGGGTCTAGTTTCCAAAATGGCGTCTCTTGTGGGGGGGAGCTAAACTGTTTAGGAACCTCAGGGGAGTCTCCAAATGCAACATGTCGTCCACTAATGATTTCAGCTAATTTTTCTTTCAAAATTTCTTTCAAAATTTCAAATAGCACTCCTTCCCTTCCAAGCCCTGCTGTGTGCCTAAACAATTGATTTCCACCACATGTGAGCTATCAGGTACTCAGGAGAAATTGCACAATACATTTTATGGTGCATTTTTTTTCCTGTTACCCTTCTGAAAATGCTAAATTTTATGATTAAAGTAACATTTTCATAGAAAAAAAGTAACATTTTCATTTTTTCCTTCCACATTGGTTTGGTTCCTGTGAAGCACCTAAAGGGTTAAACTTCTTGGATGTGGGTTTTCACTACTTTGAGGGGTGCAGTTTTTAGAATGGGGTCATGTTTGGGTGTTTTCTGTCACCTAGGCCTCTGTCACTTCAAATGTGATGTGGTCACTAAAAAAAATATTTTTGGGAAAAATTAGAAATTGCTGATTAACTTTGAACCCTTTTAACTTCCTAACAAAAAAAAATTGTTTAAAAAGTTGTGCTAGTGTAAAATATACATGTGGGAAATGTAATTTAGTAACTATTTTGTGTGACATAACTGCACAAAGTTTCAAAAGATTGGAAATTGTGAATTTTTTGCCAGATTTCCGTTATTTGCTCGAATAAAAACACAATCTTGGCCTAAATTTACAACTATAATGAAGTACAATATGTCATGAAGAACCGTGTCAGAATCAACGGGATCCGTTGAAGTGTTCAAAGTGACAGTGGTCAGAATTGCAAAATATGGTCCTGTCATTAAGGTGAAAATTGGCTCAGAGGTGAAGGGGTTAAACTAGTGCTATTAAAGGTTTTTGTTCTTTTTTTTTTTTCTTTCTTTTTTTACACTTATAGAAAAGTAGATCACAAACATTTCCTGTCATGTAAAATTCCAAATTCTGGTAGTACTTGTCCTGACTTGGTTTGGCTCTTGATCTCTGCTGCTAGTACGGTCTGCTGGTCTGTGTCTCGGCTACAGGGTTGACATATTGACAGCACACATCACCACTGCAGCCAATCACTGATGCCATCTGCCTCTTTTGAACTTGGTGATTGGCTGCAGTGGTAATGGGAGCTTTTGAGGTGTTACTGATAATGGAGCAGCAGCAGCGGTGCCGAGCTGGACTCTGGGGCAGGGTGAATACTATAATTTTGCTATTTTACATGACAGAAAACAGAAGATGAAAAATTAACACTGGCAGTTGTGCAGTACCACATTTACACATGAAGTACTGAAAATTCCATGCAAAGATATGAGATTGTCTAGATAATGGATTGTTCTGTGAATTTATTATGTATCTGTACTGGCTGTATATATACTTACACATGTATTCTCACTTTAATAGAGTGAAGGAACGCTTCTAGCCACCGGGTCTTATGATGGCTTTGCCAGAATATGGACAAAAGACGGTAAACATTGCACACGTTGCATTAAATTTTACTATAACATGCTTTAAGTGCACCAATCAGCAGGATTTTCCTATATAACCTAAAGTCAGTGCTATACTGGCACTATCAGGCTGATTCTATAAATATCTTTAGTTGTGAGATCGGATATATAGGATTTGAAACACAAGCAAGTTAAAGTTTGTAAAATGAGCAGCTTCTTGAATGACAGCAGCTGCTGCCGATCAGCTGACAGCTGGGGTGGATATTCATATGAATCCCCCTGTTATTTATGCGAATTCTATTATGGAATTGTTTTACTTTTTGACTAGAAGGCTTGTTCTGATGTCATACCCATGTGACCAGAAGGGGCAGGGCCTCAGCCAACATAGCTGATATCAGGAAGCAACATTATTTTTCTGTTGGCTGAGGCCCCGCCCCTTCTAGTCACATGGGTATGAAACAGTACAGGTCCTTCTAGTCACTTAGTAAAATGATTCTATAATATAATTAGTATAAATAACATGGGGACGGGATAACTAGGAATACCCACCCCAGCTATCAGCTGATCTGCAGCTGTTGTCATTCAAGAGGCTGCTCATTTTACAAACTTTACTTGCTTGTGTTTCAAATCCTATATATCTGATCTCACAGCAAAAGGTATGTATGGAATCAGCCTGATATTACCAGTATAGCACTGGCTGAAATATCCTGAAATATTAAGATCAGTAAGTTCTTATCTCCTAAAGTGGGTTATAGAGAAGTTGTCATGACATCATTATCATCTGCTTTATTTTCAGATCTCTAGCTTATCATCTGCTTTATTTCCAGATCTCTAGCTTATCTGCTTTATTTCCAGATCTCTAGCTTATCATCTGCTTTATTTCCAGATCTCTAGCTTATCATCTGCTTTATTTCCAGATCTCTAGCTTATCATCTGCTTTATTTCCAGATCTCTAGCTTATCATCTGCTTTATTTCCAGATCTCTAGCTTATCATCTGCTTTATTTCCAGATCTCTAGCTTATCATCTGCTTTATTTCCAGATCTCTAGCTTGCCTTTGCCTGAGTATTATTTTCTTTAACTTGCAGGAAATCTTGCAAGCACCTTGGGACAACATAAAGGACCCATATTTGCATTGAAATGGAATAAGAAAGGAAACTTTATTTTAAGTGCCGGAGTTGACAAGGTAAACTATTCCAGAATGTTAAATTATATTGTCACTAACCGGTGACAGCGGGCAGTCAGATTTCCAGATATATATATGTAATATCCAGTCCTATTATTTGAGCCATTCTGCCCAATCTGTGGGTATCGTATGTGACAAAAAGGTACTGTCTGTATGATTCCAGCCAGGTATACTTGACTGAAAAACTGCAGTGTTTCAGAGAGTTGTCCGCTGCCCTTGCCTGATCGGTTTCTGCTTCTGCCCACACACCTCGGCATAGACCTGTCAATCCAGGGCAGCTAATGGGTAAAAGCTGTCAGGGACCCATCTGTCCGACTAGTCTACAGCGCGGGTGTGTTCCCCGGTGGCTTTTAAGTATGTTTTTCTCTGAAAACACTGCATCATTTGAGTCACATACCTTGCTGGGATCATTCAGCCAGTGCTTGATACACACGGTTTGGGCAGCACGTCAGCCGACAGGTTCACTTTAATCCATAGTGTTAGTGGGTCATATAGAGCAGATCTAATCCTACACCAAGAAGCTCAGTAAATGACACATCACTGATCAGTTTCTAACCCTAGTAACATATCATTTGAAGCATAAATTCACCATTAAACAGAAAATGAAGTAGCTCTGTACATCCACTATTTATCTTGTACTATTCCTGTTTTACACCCGGTATATATTCCACTGCTAAGCTCACCGTTCTGCGGGCTTCAGAGGAGGGTCCGTTAGCATTTCTTAGTGTCAGTCATTTCCTTTGAGCATAGACCTTTTTATATTAAACACTTATGTAAATCTGACTGTCCGACTACATCATAGAAGCTCAGCTAAGCTGATCAATTTTTTATTGACAAAAAGCTTGCTGATTTTTATTACCCTAAGACAAAGCAGAATTGTGAATGCAGCTCTGGAGTAAATTTACAGGCCAGTCCAGAATCAATGCGTAATTAATAATGTAGTAAGAACCATTTTTTCTTTTCCTGTTTTCTTCACAGACAACAATAATCTGGGACGCACACACAGGGGAAGCAAAACAGCAGTTTCCTTTCCATTCTGGTAAATATCAAAATTTCCTGGGCCTACCTGCAATTGGCTGAGGGAAGGGTTAATGAGCATTGTACAATTACATGGCATCCACTAAAGTTGCTCATTATAGATTGACAATTTCGCCATGGCAGAGATGATGGTGGGTGAAAGGAATCCTCTTTCAGTAGGTTGCTGCCCATTAAGGCCCTGTCACACACAGAGATAAATCTGCAGCAGATCTGTGGTTGCAGTGAAATTGTGGACAATCAGTGCCAGGTTTGTGGCTGTGTACAAATGGAACAATATGTCCATGATTTCACTGCAACCACAGATCTGCCAAAGATTTATCTCTGTGTGTTACGGGGCCTTTAGACCATGCTAGTTATAATACAGGTTCAGTTTTCCTGCAATGCTTCCTTAAAATGACCTGGTTAGCTCCAATAATGCTATTAACCTGCAGGTATGTGGGTTAATATACAGGCTAATAATGTTAGGGAGGTGCCTGGCTACTGTACAAAAAGTATAGCACCTGGAAAAAAATAACTTAATTTCTCCCTGAAGCCGCTGTCTTGTTATGTAGGCGTAACTGGAAGTTAGTCACTGCTCACAAAACTTAGTGACAGCTGTAAGCATGTCCCTGCACTGACTGACAGCCGTACTCAGCATCGCATCAGTACAGACCCGGCTGTCAGGCACTGCCAGGATGTGCTGACAGCCGTGACTGTAATTGCATCAGGAACACCTGCCTGACTGAGCCTGTAGCTCCTGGGAGAAATGAAGCCCATTTTCTCCTAGGTGCCGCACTTTTGGTACTGTGTTTGGGCACCTCAATAACTCCATTAACCTGCAGATAAAATCTATATTTCCAGGTTTACAGCTTAGTTGCATAGGACAGATTCCCTTTACATCTTCTCTGGAATAGTTGTGGGGATGAAGTTTTGCAGATCGTGCAATCCAAATCAGGTTTAGTTGTATATGTAGCATCTCAATATTCCTGCTGAACATAGTATTTTGATTGAAGTTTTTTTTTTTTGGGGGGGGGGGGGGTGTATGAGGTTAGATACAATGGAACGGAAATCAGTTAAGGGCTGACAGATTAGAACCGACAGTTTATTCAATATATTAAAAGCCAAAATAGTGAAGGTGATACTTACTGCCAAAGTGACTAGTGCAGAAAAACGAAATTATTTTGGCTTTTAATATATTTAATAAACTGTTTTTAAATACTTGATTTATTTATCTGTTGGTCCTTGATTGAAGTTTTTCTCTGCTTTTATGTAAGGTATATTTTTGGCATTAGTTGTTAGAGAGTGTTCTTTCTGTTGTTACAGCTCCAGCATTGGATGTGGACTGGCAAAGTAACAATACATTTGCATCATGCAGTACAGACATGTGTATCCATGTCTGCAAACTGGGACAAGACAGGCCAATAAAAACATTCCAGGGACACACAGTAAGTGTTACTCTATGGCCGGTAGGGTTATCTACCTTTTTACATGTCGGTAAAAAAATGTAAGCTTAATGGGAACCCCCAACTTTGTGCCAGATGCGTCACACCATGACTACCTCCTCTGGCATCTAGCATCACATAATCTACTACAGAAGCTCTGAACTGAGCCTTCAATTCTGGGAACAAAGCTTCAAGCATTTCAGAGTGGATTTGCCACATGTTGTGGACTATTGCATATGATAATACACTGCTGCAGGGAGATTGTAGGGCCAGGCGTGCCTTCACCTGCAATAGTAGATCATTGCAATCCAACTCCTCTCAAAGTCCTCTAAATATATTCCAGCATCCATGACAGCACCACAAGAGGGGATCCAACCTTCAAGGACAGGAAATCTACAGGATAAAAAGGGAGGTATCGCTCCCCGCATCAATTGGGTTCTTGTCTTTGAATGGTGAACCTCTAGGTGATTATGGCGGTTCACATGGTCCTAAGGAAAGGGGGCCATATACAAAGAAACTTATCCAGCCCTAGCCAGTCACATCTGGCAGCGGCACGGGACCTGCTACTGCTGGCAGAGGTGCTCTGGAGGCGCCACAGCGGGCTTTCGGGGGATATCACTGTGTGCGGGCATGTACAGCAGAGCTACCATCTTGTGAGTGGCAAGCCACTGTCAAGTGTCATCGGTCAAGAAGCTTACCCAGCTTGGGCCGGCCAGTCGGGCTGGCAGTGGCACGGGTCCTGCTGCGGCCGGCGGAAGTGCTTTGGAGGCACCACACAAGGCTTACGGGCGTGGAGCCTAGGTGCGTACGTCAGCTGCATGTTGTGAGTGGCAAGACCCCGCCGCGTGTCATCTGCCAGCGCACTGATTAGGTCACTACTTGGAAGGGAACCTGGAGGGAGGCACGCTGGAGGTTGCTGCGATCACCATGCACATAAAAATGTGGCAGGGAGAGTGGAAGGTTGACAGTAAGCTCCAGCCTGACCCCTCCAGCAGGATGGACAAGGCACAGCTGCACCACCATCAGGCTGAGCAGTCCATGCATCAGCAGAAATAGAAGGGTCTGCGGAAGCCTTAGCTCAGTTGGGAAAGCTGTGGCACTGGATCAGAGGTAATACGCTCCGGGAGGAACAGCACCTGATCTAGCCGGAGGAGCCAGAAATCTAACCGGCCCGACAGCAGAGAAGCCTTCAGAGGAGAATTGTCAGACGAAATCACTCCTCCTTTTGACTAGGTACCACCTCTTTGAACTTACACGAAGATCACTTACCACTCAGATGCACTTTTTGTAAAGAGGTCTTTGGGTCTCTTCTTCTTATTTTAGATTCAGGAGAGACCAAAAAGGTGTACATCTAAGGCCAGAAACTGAGAATGCGCGCTCTGTAAACAAGCGTTAGTTAATAGTTGGCCTAAAAAAACTTTGCCAGGGGTGTATACAGCAGACTCTGTCTGAAGAAGCCCTGGGGTTCGCCTCGGACCTAAGGTCCATGATTAGGAGAGAGGTCAGGAATGCCCTTCTTTCTCGATCATGCGAGCAGGATAGCCTTAGAAAATCTAGGCCCACTTCTCCTATCCATGAAGAATCAGACAGATCAGGGGGAGAGAGTGTGAGTTATCAGTTTCTAGTTCTCCCTCGACATCAGACAGCGACATGAGGGGTCGCCAGTGTTTTCTGATCGAAAATACTAGTAGATTGGTAAAAGCAGTCAGGTCCACTATGGGCATCCCAGAAGGAAAAGCTCAAAGGTCAGTTCAGGATCTTATGTTTAGTTGCCTAGTGCAAAAGAAATGATAAGCATTCCCCGTGATTGATTCACCAGGTTCCATTCCTGTGGCTTTCAAGAGAAGATACCCTTTTAAAGAGGTTTCCTCTTAGTTCATGTACAAGGCCCCTAAATGGGATATGACGGTACCCAAGGCATCCAAGAAATTTTCTCTACCCTTTTGAGGATATGGGGTCTCTGGACAGAAAGACCGACCACTTCCTCAAGAATGCCTGAGAATCCTTGGCAGGGGTGTTGAGACCAGCAATTGCAGCCACTTGCACGGCGAGATCCCTGGCCATATGGCTGGACCAGCTTGAAAATCAATTGAGAAAAAAGGTTCCGAGAGAGAACATTTTATCCTCGATCCCTTTAATGCCCGGAGGGGCAGCCTTCCTTTTGGATGTGTCCGCGGACTTGACCAAGCTGGTGGCTAAATCAACAGTCAAATCTAATGCAACCAGAAGAGCCCTTTGGCTGAACTTCTGGCCAAGAGATATACAGGCATGTTAGAGACTAGAGGCAGATTATTTATTTGGTCCGACTCTGGACGACATATTGGAGAAACCGGGTGACATAAAAAAGGGATTTCCAAACCCATCCTTTTCCACCTTCAGAAAATCCTTTCGGAAAGGAAGATTTGGCCGAAAGGAACCTACGAGAAAGCAAAGTACTTGGTCCAACTGGAAGAAGGCCGGAAAGGGGTTTATGTTTTAAGGGTCACTCCCAGGTAATAAGAGCCTCCCAATGACTCGTCCTCCCAGGTTGGAGGGAGACTCTCTTTTTATTCCGTCCTGGGAAAGGATATCTTCAAATGGTGGATTCTGGGCCCTTTAAGATCCGAACAAAAAACTGCCATTTCAAAAGATCCATTCTCAGAGATTTGTGGTCACACCTCTAAAAGCTTCTCTAAGGGAACAATTGGCTTTAGAAACCGAGGTGCAAAGTCTGATACAAAAGACACTTCCATCAGAGGGTCTTGTGCAGGAGGAGGGGTTTTATTCCCCCCCCCCCCCCTTCTTTTTTTTTTTTTTGGTGAAAAAGTTCCATGGCACGTTTCGGACGATAATAAATCTGAAAGCCCTAAACAAACATCTGCAGATACAGACCTTCAGAATGGAGTCTGAGGTCCACAGTAAAGGCTCTATTTCTGTATTGTCACATGGCAGTAGTGGACTGGAAGCGCGCATGTAACAATGTCCCAATAAACGTCCGGTGTCAAAAGTTCCTCAGGGTAGCTCTGCCCAAGGATCTTTATAAAGATAATATCGGAAGTGACAGCTCACTTGAGGCAGAAGGTGGTACTCATTCCATATTTGGACAACTTCCTAGCCATAGGCAATTCTGCCCAACATTGTGCCAACCTTCTACAAGAAGTGAGGTTTTCTCTGACGGACCTGGGATGAATTCTAAATCTAGAAAAATCAAGGGTAGATCCAAGTACGGTTCATATTTTTTTGAGGCTCACTTTGGACTTGTGGGATACAGGATTATCGCTTCCAAAAGGCCAAGTTGGAAAAACTTCAGGATCAGGTATGGCAAACGGTAAAAGCCCAAAGTTTGTCCCTTTTTAGAGGAGCAATGTCTCAGGTCTCAGCTCCCTAATGTCATCCATCCGGCAGTTCTTTAGGCCCAGGTACATACCAGGGTCGTTCAATGAGACCTCTTAGAGAATCAGGCCGTTCTAGGGGATCATCTAGACAAAAAGATTATGCTCTAGCCCAGCACAGTCAAATCCCGTCGTTGGTGCCTGGACCTAGAGAACTTAACGAGACGTTCCTTGGATGAACCAGGTTTCCAAAGTAGCTACCACCGGCGCAAGTCTAAAATGTTGGGGAGCTTACTTGAAGGTTCACCTAATTCAGAGGGTGTGGTCAAGAAAAGAGACTAGAGTTTCCTAATACAAAGTAATTACTCGCGGTGGAAAAGGCGATGGGAGCTCATGCCCTCTCTAACAGGTCATCATGTGAAAGTCCTATCAGACAATCAGGCGACAGTAGAATACTTAAATCACCAAGAGGGTACATGTTCCAAATCACTGATGGAGGTGACAGACAGAATATTGATTTCTAGCAAAATGTCATCTCAGGTCTTTAACCGCAGTTCATAAAAAAGGGAAGGAAAACTGTAGCGTGGACTTTCTAAGTTGCAGCAGACTGAGACAAAAAGAATGGGCCTTTAAAAAAAAAAAAGTCCATTTTCGATCAGATAATGGAAATCTAGGGTGTTCTGGAAATAGATCTTTTCGCGAGCAAAATGAACAAGAAAGTCAGTCAGTTCTATTTCCTAGACCCGAGGGATCAACCTCACACAGTAGACTCTTACTGAAGTGGGACTTCGGCCTTGCTTACATCTTCTCACTAATAGGTCTGATTCCAACAGTTCTGAAGAAAATCCGGGAGGACAGGGCAAGGATAATCTTGATGGCCCCATTATGGCTAAAAGACCATGGTTCTACTGGTTAAACAAGATGTCAGTCACGAGTCCATGGGTGCTGTTGGAACTGCCAGATTTTCTCTCTCAATGCCCAACTTACCACCCACTTGTGACTTTTAGGATCGCTACTTCCAATAGGTGGCGCTGTGCTAGAGTTTGTCTCCTTTACTGGAGAGACAATTTGAATATTTCCCAGAGGGGCATTGCAGCTATAAGTCCCCTTACCTGGCAGCCAGACTGGCTTGCAAAGTCTCCTTAAGGAGAATAGTGTTCCCCCGTGGTCCCCACATAGCTTTCTCATGAGCCAGATCAGACACCCCCATACTTTGCACTGACGAGGGGCAAGCACCCCGAAACACCGTGTCTGCAAATTGGGATTCTGATCTGGCTTATATATCCTGAGTCATATTGCAAAGGATTGTTGAAAATCCACTTGTGACTTTTAGGATCGCTACTTCCAATAGGTGGCGCTGTGCTAGAGTTTGTCTCCTTTACTGGAGAGACAATTTGAACACCCCCTGATAAGCAGGTTACATCTGATGGCGTGGAATTTGAGAGATCACTATTAAGAAGCAAATAGTTTTCCTCCAGTCTAATCTCTACCCTTATGCAGAGCAGGAAACCGGTGACCACAGAAACTTACGACAGTACTGGGAAAAAATTTCTATCATCCACAGGTGCGAGTTCAGAAGAGCTGCTACTAATTGCAGCAATCAGAGTTCCTCCAGAAGGGGTTGGGGCAGGGACTGTCTGTTAGCACACAGAAGGTTCAGGTGTCCGCCCTTGCCGCTCTGTATAGTTATGACCTGGCAGGAGACCGCTGGATCTCTTGGTTTATCAGTGTTCTCTAGATCCAGACCCAGGCGAAGCCTTGCCTCCATGGAATCTTAGTTTCGTCCTAACTGCTTTGACGAATCCCCCATTTGAGCCTATAGGATCCATATCTGTCAAAAATCTGCCTTAGAAACTATCATCCTGACAGCCTGAACATCCGTTCGCAGAGTTAGTGACAGCCAGGTTCAATCAATACATAATTTTTCATAGATATGGTGATCTTAAAACCCCGCATATCTCCTGAAAGTAGTCTCTAGCTTTCATAGATCTCAATAACTTGTTCTTCCATCCATTTGATAGTCCAAAAAGTAAGGAGGATGAAAGATTCCATTGCTTGGATGTTAGACTTTGCCTTGAAGATGTACCTTTTCTTCAGCGCTCTATTGGGAGACCCAGACGATTGGGGTATAGCTACTGCCCTCTGGAGGCCACACAAAGCACTACATTAAAAGTGCAAGGCCCCTCCCCCTCTGGCTATACCCCCCCGTGGTATCACGGGTTCTCCAGTTTTAGCTTTGTGTGCGAAGGAGGTCAGACATTCCATGCATAGCTCCACAGATTTTAGTCAGCAGTAGCTGCTGACTATGTCGGATGGAAGAAAAGAGGACACATATAGTGTTCCCAGCATGCTCCCTTCTCACCCCTGGATGGTGTTGTAAGGTTGAGGTACCTATTGCTGGTACAGGGCTGGAGCCTGACATGCTGTTTTCCTTCCACATCCCCTTGTAGGGCTCTGTGGAAGTGGGATCCTGCCGGCCTCTCAGCTCTGATGCCGGGCTCCATCCACAGACCCATTAGAACCTGATGGATTCGGAGCAGGAGTACGATCAGGGACAGGGCCCTGCATCTTACAGGTACTCTGTGTCCCCGGCAGGCACAGACACACTCCGGGCTGGCTGGGTGTTATAGTGCGCCGGGGACCGCAACGTGGAGTTGGTGTCCCTACAGATTACTGGGGGATTGTTTGTGTTTGGGAACGCAGCGCCGACCCCCTCTGGACCGGGCGGCGCTGCTGTGACTTGTGGTGCGCCGGGGATCCGCCGTCCGCGCTTTTACGGCGGCGGCGGTTATAACTTTAGTCCCCGGCTTTTTGGGCCTAGGACGCCGGCAGCTCCGTTTCGTTCCCGCCCCCACCCTGTCATTCAGGGTAGGGGAGAGACGCTGTTCGCAAGCAGCGACGAGGGCTGGAGCCTGATTTACATGCTCCAGCCCTCTCACTTGGCACAGAGGGAAGCAGGCTTCCCGCTCTTGGCCAGGAACGCCCAGGGCCCGCCCCCCTTCCTCTCTCGAGACGCCGGCAGCCATTACATGCATGCCTGGCTGGAGGAAGGACGCAAGGCTCTGGGAGACCTGGACTAGGGGCTATCTGGCGACCACACACCCGCTTTTTAAGCGGGCGGTAAGCGATTTTTCTGTGCTGGTCCCTCTAGTGCCTCACTGTGTATCAGTGTACTGGATACAGTTATATAGATATTGTATTTCTTGCACTGTGAGGTGCGCTTCTGGCTGCATATCCCAGATCGCTCTGTGGAAGCAGCAACATGTCATCCTCAAAACGCAAGGCGGCCAAGGCAAAAAGGGCTGTGTATACTGCGTGTGCTGCATGTGGGGCTAATCTACCAGCAGGCTCTGATGACCCCCATTGTGTGCAATGCTCCGACCCGGTGCTGCTTCGCCAGCCGGAGTCAGGAGAGGTAGCGACCCAGGCTGAGACGCTTGTAAGTTCTGCCCCGGTGACAGGGACGGACTTTGCAGTTTTTGCAGATAATATGTCTGTATCTATGGCAAAAATCCTTGAGACCTTGCAATCTATGCATGGGGCTCAGTCTCTGGGCACGGCGAGGCCTCTGTCCTCAGGTCCCCCTTACTTGGAATGTATCCAGCCCACAGGGGGGTCCCCGGCTTCACAGGCCGAGGATTATGACTCAGATGATGGCCCCAGCCACCCTAAGCGAGCTCGCTGGGAAAGACCCTCGACGTCTTCACACTGCTCAGGGTCTCAGCGCAATCAGTCTCCCTGTGATGTGTCTGATGAGAGTGATCAGGAATCCACTCCTGGAACCCCTCTCAACCTGGATACCCCGGATGGGGATGCCATGGTAGACGACCTTATCTCAGCCATCAATAGGCTGTTGGATATTTCTCCCCCAGCCCCTTCAGCAGAAGAGGCGGCTGCGGAGCAGGAAAAGTTTCGTTTCCTTTATCCCAAGCGTAAATTGAGTGCTTTGTTAGATCACTCTGACTTCAGAGAATCAATCCAGAAGCACGACGCTCACCCAGAAAGGCGTTTCTCTAAACGATCTAAAGATACGCGTTTCCCTTTCCCCCCTGAGGTGGTCAAGCGCTGGACACAGTGTCCAAAGGTAGACCCCCCGATTTCCAAACTTGCAGCTAGATCCATAGTTGCAGTGGAGGATGGCGCTTCACTTAAAGATGCCAATGACAGACAGATGGACCTTTGGTTAAAATCTGTCTATGAAGCTATAGGCGCGTCGTTTGCTCCGGCATTCGCAGCCGTATGGGCACTCCAGGCTATTTCAGCTGGCTTAGCAAAAGTGGATGCTATCATGCATCCAGCAGTGCCGCAAGTGGCGCACCTTACCACGCAGATGTCGGCGTTTGCGTCTTACGCTATCAATGCGGTCCTAGAATCTACCAGTCGCACCTCAATGGCGTCCGCCAATTCGGTAGTTTTGCGCAGAGCCTTGTGGTTAAAGGACTGGAAAGCAGATGCTGGTTCCAAAAAATGTTTAACCAGTTTGCCTTTATCTAGAGATAGACTGTTTGGCGAGCCATTGGCTGACATCATTAAGCAGTCCAAGGGTAAAGACTCCTCTTTACCACAACCCAGAACACCCAAACCTCAGCAGAAAAAGTGGCAGCAGAGGTTTCAGTCCTTTCGAGGTTCGGGCAAGACACCATTTACCTCGTCCAAAGGGACTCAGAGGACGCAAAGAAACTCAGATTCGTGGCGGACTCACACACGTCCCAAGAAAGCAAATGGAGGTACCGCTTCCAAAGCGGCTACCTCATGACTTCCAGCCCCCCCCCTCCGCATCGCCGGTCGGGGGCAGGCTCTCCCGCTTTTCCGGCATTTGGATGTCACAGGTCAAAGACCGGTGGGTGACGGACATTTTGTCTCGCGGGTACAGAATCGAGTTCAATTCTCGTCCTCCAGCTCGGTTCTTCAGAACCTCCCCACGTCCAGACCGAGCAGATGCTCTGCTGCAGGCGGTGGATTCCCTAAAAGCGGAAGGAGTGGTTATCCCAGTCCCTCCTCAGGAACAAGGGCAAGGGTTTTACTCCAATCTCTTTGTGGTTCCAAAAAAGGACGGCTCGTTCCGTCCTGTTCTGGACCTAAAACGGCTCAACAAACATGTGCACGCCAGGAGGTTCCGGATGGAAACCCTCCGCTCTGTCATTGCCTCAATGTCCAGAGGAGACTTCCTTGCCTCAATAGACATCAAAGATGCTTATCTCCACGTGCCAATTGCTACAGAACATCAACGTTTTCTACGTTTTGTGATAGGAGACGACCATTTTCAGTTCGTAGCTCTTCCATTTGGTCTGGCGACAGCCCCACGGGTCTTCACCAAGGTCATGGCGGCGGTGGTAGCAGTCTTGCACTCTCAGGGACACTCGGTGATTCCTTACCTAGACGACTTATTGGTCAAAGCTCCCTCTCGGGAGGCATGCCAACTCAGCCTGAATGCTACGCTGGAGACTCTACAGTCTTTCGGATGGATCATCAACTTTCCAAAGTCGATCCTATCACCGACTCAGTCACTAACGTATCTTGGCATGGAGTTTCATACTCTAGCAGCGATAGTGAAGCTTCCGCTGGACAAGCAGCGGTCACTACAGACAGGGGTGCAATCTCTCCTGCAGGGCCAGTTGCATCCCTTGCGGCGCCTCATGCATTTCCTAGGGAAGATGGTGGCAGCCATGGAAGCAGTTCCCTTTGCGCAGTTTCATCTGCGCCCACTTCAATGGGACATTCTCCGCCAATGGGACGGGAAGTCAACGTCCCTGGACAGGAAAGTCTCGCTTTCCCAGACGGCCAAAGACTCTCTACAATGGTGGCTCCTTCCCACATCATTGTCTCAGGGAAGATCCTTCCTGCCCCCATCCTGGGCAGTAGTCACGACAGATGCGAGTCTGTCAGGGTGGGGAGCAGTATTTCTCCACCACAGGGCTCAGGGGACGTGGACTCCGCAGGAGTCCACCCTTCAGATCAATGTTCTGGAGATCAGAGCAGTGTATCTTGCTCTACTGGCCTTCCAACAGTGGCTGGAAGGAAAGCAGATCCGAATCCAATCGGACAACTCCACAGCGGTGGCATACATCAACCACCAAGGAGGGACGCGCAGTCGGCAAGCCTTCCAAGAAGTCCGGCGCATTCTAATGTGGGTGGAGGACAGAGCATCCACCATATCCGCGGTTCACATCCCAGGCGTAGAAAACTGGGAAGCAGACTTCCTCAGTCGCCAGGGCATGGACGCAGGGGAATGGTCCCTTCACCCGGACGTGTTTCAGGAAATCTGTCGCCGCTGGGGAGTGCCGGACGTCGACCTAATGGCATCCCGGCACAACAACAAGGTCCCGGCATTCATGGCGAGGTCGCGCGATCAAAGAGCTCTGGCGGCAGACGCCTTGGTTCAAGATTGGTCGCAGTTTCAGCTCCCATACGTGTTTCCGCCTCTGGCGCTCTTGCCCAGAGTGCTACGCAAGATCAGATCCGAGTGCAGCCGCGTCATACTCGTCGCTCCAGACTGGCCGAGGAGGTCGTGGTATCCGGATCTGTGGCATCTCACGATCGGTCGACCGTGGTCACTGCCAGACCGACCAGACTTACTGTCCCAAGGGCCGTTTTTCCATCAGAATTCTGCGGCCCTGAACCTGACTGTGTGGCCATTGAGTCCTGGATCCTAGCATCTGCTGGATTATCTCAGGGAGTCATTGCCACAATGAGACAAGCTAGAAAGTCGAATTCGGCTAAGATCTACCACAGAACGTGGAAGATTTTCTTGTCCTGGTGCTCTGCTCAGGGAGTGTCTCCCTGGCCATTTGCATTGCCCAAGTTTCTTTCCTTCCTGCAATCGGGGTTAGAAAAGGGCTTGTCGCTCAGCTCCCTTAAAGGGCAAGTTTCGGCACTATCCGTGTTTTTTCAGAAGCGTCTAGCACGTCTTCCTAAGGTGCGCACGTTCCTGCAGGGGGTCTGTCATATTGTGCCCCCGTACAAGCGACCGTTAGATCCATGGGATCTGAACAGGGTACTAGTTGCTCTCCAGAAGCCGCCCTTCGAGCCTCTGAAGGAAGTTTCCTTTTCTCGGCTGTCGCAGAAAGTGGCGTTTCTTGTTGCAATCACATCGCTTCGGCGAGTGTCTGAGCTGGCAGCTCTGTCATCTAAGGCTCCCTTCCTGGTGTTCCACCAGGACAAGGTTGTGCTGCGCCCCATTCCGGAGTTTCTCCCTAAGGTCGTATCCTCTTTTCATCTTAATCAGGATATTTCCTTGCCTTCTTTTTGCCCTCATCCGGTTCACCGGTATGAAAAGGCCTTACGTTTGCTAGATCTGGTGAGAGCACTCAGAATCTACATTTCCCGCACGGCGCCCATACGCCGTGCCGATGCACTTTTCGTCCTTGTCGCTGGTCCGCGCAAGGGGTTGCAGGCTTCTAAAGCCACCCTGGCTCGATGGATCAAAGAACCAATTCTAGAGGCCTACCGTTCTGCGGGGCTTCCGGTTCCTTCAGGGCTAAAAGCCCACTCCACCAGAGCCGTGGGTGCGTCCTGGGCATTACGTCACCAGGCTTCGGCTCAACAGGTGTGCCAGGCAGCTACCTGGTCCAGTCTGCACACTTTCACCAAGCATTATCAGGTGCATACCTATGCTTCGGCGGATGCCAGCTTAGGTAGAAGAGTCCTGCAGGCGGCAGTGACACCCCCGTAGGGGAGGGCTGTTTTGCAGCTCTAACATGAGGTATTTATTTACCCACCCAGGGACAGCTTTTGGACGTCCCAATCGTCTGGGTCTCCCAATAGAGCGCTGAAGAAGAAGGGAATTTTGTTACTTACCGTAAATTCCTTTTCTTCTAGCTCTTATTGGGAGACCCAGCACCCGCCCTGTTGTCCTTCGGGATGTTTTTTTGTTGTTTGCGGGTACACATGTTGTTCATGTTGAACGGTTTTTCAGTTCTCCGATGTTATTCGGAGTTAATTTGTTTAAACCAGTTATTGGCTTCCTCCTTCTTGCTTTGGCACTAAAACTGGAGAACCCGTGATACCACGGGGGGGTATAGCCAGAGGGGGAGGGGCCTTGCACTTTTAATGTAGTGCTTTGTGTGGCCTCCAGAGGGCAGTAGCTATACCCCAATCGTCTGGGTCTCCCAATAAGAGCTAGAAGAAAAGGAATTTACGGTAAGTAACAAAATTCCCTTCTTTAGTTACCAGTGCTTGGGGAAAAGACAAGTCCTTGTTCGTGCTATTTCAGTGTAGTAAGAAAGGGCTCAGAACTTCAGAATCCACGTTAGCAAGATGGATTAGCGAGGCTATTTCTGTTGCTTACTCAGCTAGTGATGAGGAGGTATCTGTAGGTCTGAAGGCTCACTCCACGAGAGCGATGACCTCTTCCTGGGTGGAAAGATCGGAGATCTCCATCGAGCAGATCTCTAAGGCGGTCATGTGGTCTTCGCCCTCTTTCTTCAAGCACTATTGATTGGACTTATCGTTTTAGACCTCACCTTTTGGGAGAAGGGTTCTGCAGGCTGTAGTGCCCCCCCTAGGGTTTTCGCCCTTGTCTCTGTAATTCTCTCATGGTGCTGTCATGGGTGCTGGAAAAATACGAAATTATTTACAGGTAATGTGTTTTTTCTGAACCTATAACAGCACTCTCACATTCCCTCCCTGCACCTGGGTATATTACCAGTATTTTTTTGTCACTCCTCTTTCACGTGAACTTACGATGGTTGTGGTTAAGTGTTATTATAATTTTTTTGCTGGAGGTCTTTTCATGCTCTATAACCAGCTGATGAGGGGAGGGGTACTGCCCTTTTTATCATGTAGGTTTCCTGTCCTTGAAGGGCAGATCCTGTCTCTCATGGTGCTGTCATGGATTCAGAAAAAACACATTACTGGTAAGTAATTTCATATTTCTGCAAATAAAACTCAAATCACTTTGTAATGAAACCTTCTTCTGCTTTGTAATAGTTCTCTTATTCAGTGTTTACAAGTTCTCTTGCAGTCAGCAAATGGGAATGTTTGTAGAGACTGAAAACATAAACAAAATACTAGTTATCAATTTTTCTTGGTTGCTTTATTGGGGGACACAGAACCATGGGGATACGGTACCATTTGATAGTCTGCTGCCAATTGGAGGCTGACACTGACATTACATAGCATAAAAAATTGACTCTTTCCCAGCAGACTATACCTTGCTAGAACTGGCTTCCTCCAGGTTTTTTTTTTGTTTTTTTTCTGTATGAGTCCGTTGGAGGCAGGGTCTGTTTCAGACCTGTCTTAGATGTTCGGTTAATCTTCTTCTTTTTTTTTTTTTTTTTTCTTTTTTCTGTGTGCACTCTTTCACCCACATTATGTCTGAGAGTTGTCAGTGCTATTCAGTGCTGTATATTCTCAGTATAGTCTCACTTCGGTTTGGCTGGACCAGGGTACCTTGTTGGTGGTTCGCCCGCCATTAGACTACTGCCAGTTTGCCCCACTTAGCATGTGTGCGTGGAGCAGAAGATTTTTTTTTTTGCCTTTGCGACAGGTGAGTATTAGCCTCTCCAGTTCCCCTGTCTCACTGGACCATTTCTCCCTACTCACCTTCCTGTGCCGGGCTGGCGTTGTCATTGGGTCCCTTGCTGTGGGAATTGCAGTGCTTGTGCCTGAAAGGGGGGGATGAGCGGGTCGTGACACAACTTTGTCTTGTGCCATGGTGTTTGACGGACTGCGGTCAACTCCAGCTGCTTGGCAGCAGTCCCGCTCCCAGGAGGGGTCGTGGTTCCCATCTATCAGCCACCGAGGCAAACCTGACCAACCACCTCTGCTGGCAGGCGGCACGGGGCGCCCCTTATCCCACTCCTTCCAGTCCCGCCTCTTCCTTTTCCGGTGGTGGTGGTGCCATATTTGACTGCGTGTTTTGGCTAGATGCTGGAATTTGGATTCTTTACTTCTGCAATCCTTAATGTGGGGTGCTGCAGTGAAGTTTCCAATTGGGGGCTGATATTTGCTGCTCCCCAGCGTTCTTATTTGTAAAGGCTCCTGCTCCTTCTGTCTCACTGATGTCTGAGTCCAGAGAGAATTGTGTGCGCCCTCCGGCCCAGCCCGCAGTGATCACTTATGTGTGCTTTGTATGTGGTAACAAGTTTCCTACTGTTGAGTGTATTTCCTGTTGTGCTGCCTGTACGCTTCTTGCCTTGCAGATGTCACTCAGGGGACCTCAATAGTTTCAGAAGTGGGTGTCTCTCCTCCTCTCTGAGCCCGTAATCTAGCTCAGGCTGTCGCAGATCTAACTAGGATGTCCAGGATCCTGGTTACTGTGGTGGAACGACTCCCGGTGATTTTAGCAGTGCTCGTGCCAGGCAACGTTCCATCCGGCCACCGCATCGGCTAAATCTGCCGCATGCGGCAAAAAACGGACAGAACGCAAGCCCATGCGGCACAATACGGCACTAATGTAAGTCTGTGCAAAATAACTGCAACCGGCGGCAAAAAAAACGGTTGTGTTTTTGCTGCAAAGCGCCGGATTGTGCCGCACAGGAAAAACCGGATGTGTGAAAGCAGCCTTGCAGAGAGTCTGAGAACATCCAAACAAACTTTTTCTGAAATGTAATTTTCTTTATCGCTCCTAATTGGGAGACCCAGACAATTGGGTGTATAGCTACTGCCTCCGGAGGCCACACAAAGCAGTACACTTAAAAGTGTAAGGCCCCTCCCCTTCTGCCTATACACCCCCCGTGGGATCACGGGCTCCTCAGTTTTCATGCTTTGTGCGAAGGAGGTCAGACATCCACGCATAGCTCCACTGTTTAGTCAGCAGCAGCTGCTGACTATGTCGGATGGAAGAAAAGAGGGCCCATTCTAGGGCCCCCAGCATGCTCCCTTCTCACCCCACTTTTTGTCGGCGGTGTTTGTTAAGGTTGAGGTACCCATTGCGGGTACGGAGGCTGGAGCCCACATGCTGCTTCCTTCCCCATCCCCCTTAGGGCTCTGGGTGAAGTGGGATTTTACCGGTCTCCAGGCACTGAGACCGTGCTCCATCCACAGCCGCTGGGGAATCTGCTGGATATGGAGCTGAGTATCGTCAGGGACATGGCCCTGCTACGTCAAGGTACTCTGTGTCCCCGTACAGACCGCGCGCAGACACACTGCAGCATTGCTGGGTGTGTTAGTGCGCCGGGGACAACAGCGCTGCGCGCTTGTGCCACTACTCACTACAGCTCTGCTGAGTGAGTTAATGTATTGTGAACTGCCGCGCCGGCCGCTGCTGTCAGTTTACACTGCGGCGCGGCTGGGACTTGTGGTGCGCCGGGGACTTCCGCGCTGGCCGTGCATATATGACGGCCGCGCTTATTACTCGAGTCCCCGGCTTTTGCGGCCTAGTTTCGCTTCGTTCCCGCCCCCAGGCCTGCCAGTCAGGGGAAGGGCGGGACGCTGTACAGAACATCAGCGCAGGGGGCTGGAGTCTATTTTACATACTCCAGCCCTCACACTGGACACAGTGGGACGCCAGTTTCCCGCACTTTGTCTGAGGCACGCCCACGGTCCGCCCCTCTTCACAGAACGCCGGCAGCCATTCCTGTGTGCAGTCTGAGCTGGAGAGGGGAGACAAGTTCTGGGAGACCCAGACACGGGATTCTGGCGACCACACACCCGCGTTTCCGCGGGCGGTAAGCGGCACCTCTGGTGCTGACCCCACTAGTGCCGAAGTGTACATTTGTATTTTTATGCTTGCATGCTATACATTGCACTGTACGGTCGCTGGTGATTCTTGGCTATATACCCTCCTAGATTACTCAGAGGAGACAACAGCATGTCATCCGCAAAAAGCAAGGGTGCCAAGGCACAGGCTTTCTATGCTGCTTGTACCGCATGTGAGGCTACTCTACCTGCAGGTTCCACTGACCCCCGTTGTGTGCAGTGCTCAGCCCCTGTGGCACTTGCTCGGCCGGGGCCTCTGCTAGAGGTGACCCAGGGAGAACCACCTGTGAATACTGTCCAGGTGACTGGGACGGAGTTTGCAGTTTTTGCGGATAGATTGTCTGTGACTATGAATAAAATTCTAGAAACTTTGCAGTCTAGACCAGTAACTCAGACCAGGGGCACTGTTGAATCATTGCTCCCTGGTCCCCCTCAGTTGGAACAGCTCCGGGCTCCGGGGGTGTCCCATGCATCCCAGGGTGAAGGCTCTGACACGGACGACAGTCCCAGACAGCCTAAGCGAGCTCGCTATGAGCGGCCCTCGACTTCATCACACTGGTCAGGGTCCCAGCAGGAGGACTCTCTGTATGATGAGGCGGAGGTAGCTGATCAGGATTCTGATCCTGAGACCGCTCTCAATCTGGATACTCCTGATGGTGACGCCATAGTGAATGATCTTATAGCGTCCATCAATAGAATGTTGGATATTTCTCCCCCAGCTCCTCCAGTGGAGGAGTCAGCTTCACAGCAGGAGAAATTCCATTTCAGGTATCCCAAGCGTAAATTAAGTACTTTTCTGGACCACTCTGACTTTAGAGAGTCAGTCCAGAAACACCACGCTTATCCAGATAAGCGTTTCTCCAAACGTCTTAAGGATACACGTTATCCCTTTCCCCCTGACGTGGTCAAGGGCTGGACCCAGTGTCCCAAGGTGGATCCTCCAATCTCCAGGCTTGCGGCTAGATCCATAGTTGCAGTGGAAGATGGGGCTGCACTTAAAGATGCCACTGACAGACAGATGGAGCTCTGGTTGAAATCCATCTATGAAGCTATCGGCGCGTCGTTTGCTCCAGCATTCGCAGCCGTATGGGCACTCCAAGGTATTTCAGCTGGTCTTACACAGATTGACACGGTCACACGTACATCTGTTCCGCAGGTGGCATCCTTAACCTCTGAAATGTCTGCATTTGCGTCTTACGCGATTAATGCTGTCCTGGACTCTACGGGCCGTACGGCAGTGGCGTCAGCCAACTCCGTGGTTTTACGCAGAGCCTTGTGGTTAAGGGAATGGAAGGCAGATTCTGCTTCCAAAAAGTGCTTAACCAGTTTGCCATTTTCTGGTGACCGACTGTTTGGTGAGCGTTTGGATGAAATCATTAAACAGTCCAAGGGTAAGGATTCATCCTTACCTCAGCCCAGACAAAACAAACCCCAACAGAGGAGGGGACAGTCGGGGTTTCGGTCCTTTCGAGGCTCGGGCAGGTCCCGATTCTCCTCGTCCAAAAGGACTCAAAAGGATCAGAGGAGCTCAGATTCTTGGCGGGCTCAGTCACGCCCAAAAAAGACAGCCGGAAGACCCGCTACCAAGGCGGCTTCCTCATGACTTTCGTCCTCCTCTCTCCGCATCCTCGGTCGGTGGCAGGCTCTCCCGCTTTGGCGACATTTGGCTGCCACAGGTCAGAGACCGTTGGGTGAGAGACATTCTGTCTCACGGGTACAGGATAGAGTTCAGTTCTCGTCCTCCAACTCGATTCTTCAGAACTTCTCCACCTCCCGACCGAGCCGATGCTCTTCTGCAAGCGGTGTGCACTCTAAAGGCAGAAGGAGTGGTGACCCCTGTTCCTCTTCAGGAGCAAGGTCACGGTTTTTACTCCAATTTGTTTGTGGTGCCAAAAAAGGACGGGTCTTTCCGTCCCGTTCTGGATCTAAAACTGCTCAACAAGCACGTGAAAACCAGGCGGTTCCGGATGGAATCCCTCCGCTCCGTCATCGCCTCAATGTCTCAAGGAGATTTCCTAGCATCAATAGACATCAAGGATGCTTATCTCCACGTGCCGATTGCTCCAGAGCATCAGCGTTTTCTAAGCTTCGTTATAGGAGACGAACACCTTCAGTTCGTAGCTCTGCCTTTCGGGCTGGCGACAGCCCCACGGGTCTTCACCAAGGTCATGGCAGCAGTAGTAGCAGTCCTGCACTCTCAAGGTCACTCTGTGATCCCGTATTTGGACGATCTACTGGTCAAGGCACCCTCTCAAGAGGCATGCCAACACAGCCTGAACGTTGCGCTGGAGACTCTCCAGAGTTTCGGGTGGATCATCAACTTTTCAAAGTCAAATCTGACCCCGACCCAATCGCTAACATATCTTGGCATGGAGTTTCATACTCTCTCAGCGATAGTGAAGCTTCCGCTGGACAAACAGCGTTCACTACAGACAGGGGTGCAATCTCTCCTTCAAGGCCAGTCACACCCCTTGAGACGCCTCATGCACTTCCTAGGGAAGATGGTAGCAACAATGGAGGCAGTCCCTTTCGCGCAGTTTCATCTGCGTCCACTACAATGGGACATTCTCCGCCAATGGGACGGGAAGTCGACGTCCCTCGACAGGAACGTCTCTCTTTCTCAGGCGGCCAAGGAATCTCTTCGGTGGTGGCTTCTTCCCACCTCATTGTCAAAAGGAAGGTCCTTTCTACCCCCATCCTGGGCGGTGGTTACGACAGACGCGAGTCTTTCAGGGTGGGGAGCAGTTTTTCTCCACCACAGGGCTCAAGGTACGTGGACTCAGCAAGAGTCCACCCTTCAGATCAATGTTCTGGAAATCAGAGCAGTGTATCTTGCCCTACAAGCCTTCCAGCAGTGGCTGGAAGGCAAGCAAATCCGAATTCAGTCGGACAACTCCACAGCGGTGGCATACATCAACCACCAAGGAGGAACACGCAGTCGGCAAGCCTTCCAGGAAGTCCGGCGGATTCTGACGTGGGTGGAAGACATGACATCCACCATATCCGCAGTTCACATCCCAGGCGTGGAAAACTGGGAAGCAGACTTCCTCAGTCGCCAGGGTATGGACGCAGGGGAATGGTCTCTTCACCCGGACGTGCTTCAGGAGATCTGTCACCGCTGGGGGATGCCGGACGTCGACCTAATGGCGTCCCGGCACAACAACAAGGTCCCGGCTTTCATGGCACGCTCTCACGATCACCGAGCTCTGGCGGCGGACGCCTTAGTTCAAGATTGGTCGCAGTTCCGGCTACCTTATGTGTTCCCACCTCTGGCACTGTTGCCCAGAGTGCTGCGCAAGATCAGGTCCGACTGCCGCCGCGCCATCCTCGTCGCTCCAGACTGGCCGAGGAGGTCGTGGTACCCGGATCTCTGGCACCTCACGGTAGGCCAACCGTGGGCACTTCCAGACCGACCAGACTTGTTGTCCCAAGGGCCGTTTTTCCATCAGAATTCTGCGGCACTGAACCTGACTGTGTGGCCATTGAGTCCTGGATCCTAGCGTCTTCAGGATTATCTCAAGAGGTCATTGCCACCATGAGACAGGCTAGAAAACCATCTTCCGCCAAGATCTACCACAGGACGTGGAAGATTTTCTTATCTTGGTGCTCTGCTCAGGGAGTCTCTCCCTGGCCATTTGCATTGCCTACTCTTCTTTCCTTCCTGCAATCCGGTTTGGAAAAAGGTTTGTCGCTAGGCTCTCTTAAAGGACAAGTCTCAGCGCTGTCTGTGTTTTTTCAGAAACGCCTAGCACGACTTCCTCAGGTACGCACGTTCCTGCAAGGGGTTTGTCATATCGTCCCTCCTTACAAGCGGCCGTTAGAGCCCTGGGATCTGAACAAGGTTCTAATTGCTCTCCAGAAGCCGCCTTTCGAGCCTATGAGGGATGTTTCTCTTTCTCGCTTGTCACAGAAAGTGGTTTTTCTAGTAGCGGTGACGTCTCTTCGGAGAGTGTCCGAGCTAGCAGCGCTGTCATGCAAATCTCCCTTCCTGGTGTTCCACCAGGATAAGGTGGTTCTGCGCCCAATTCCGGAGTTTCTCCCTAAGGTGGTATCCCCCTTTCATCTCAATCAGGATATCGTCTTACCTTCTTTGTGTCCTCATCCAGTTCATCAATGTGAAAAGGATTTGCATTTGTTGGATCTGGTGAGAGCACTCAGAATCTACATTTCCCGCACTCTTTGTCCTTGTCGCTGGTCAGCATAAAGGGTCGCAAGCTTCCAAATCCACCCTGGCTCGGTGGATCAAGGAACCAATTCTTGAAGCCTACCGTTCTGCTGGGTTTCCGGTTCCCTCAGGGCTGAAGGCCCATTCTACCAGAGCCGTGGGTGCGTCCTGGGCATTACGGCACCAGGCTACGGCTCAGCAGGTGTGCCAGGCGGCTACCTGGTCGAGTCTGCACACTTTTACCAAGCATTATCAGGTGCATACCTACGCTTCGGCGGACGCCAGCCTAGGTAGACAAGTCCTTCAGGCGGCGGTTGCCCACCTGTAGGAAAGGGCTGTTTTTACGGCCCTATCACGAGGTGTTATTTTACCCACCCAGGGACTGCTTTTGGACGTCCCAATTGTCTGGGTCTCCCAATTAGGAGCGATAAAGAAGAAGGGAATTTTGTTTACTTACCGTAAATTCCTTTTCTTCTAGCTCCAATTGGGAGACCCAGCACCCGCCCTGTTTTCTTAGGGATTTTTGTTTTTTCGGGTACACATGTTGTTTCATGTTGAATGGTTTCAGTTCTCCGATGTTTCGTCGGATCGAATTTGTTTTTTAAACCAGTTATTGGCTTTCCTCCTTCTTGCTTTTGCACTAAAACTGAGGAGCCCGTGATCCCACGGGGGGTGTATAGGCAGAAGGGGAGGGGCCTTACACTTTTAAGTGTACTGCTTTGTGTGGCCTCCGGAGGCAGTAGCTATACACCCAATTGTCTGGGTCTCCCAATTGGAGCTAGAAGAAAAGGAATTTACGGTAAGTAAACAAAATTCCCTTCTTATGGAGGTGTTGGTTCCCTTTACAGCGGAGCTGGTGGCAGTCTGTTCTACTTCGCCTGTGCTGCCTTTCTAAAACGACTACCTTGCCTCCCGGGGAGGTCGCAACATTGAAAGATCCCACAGACAGGCACATTGAGTCGTTGAGACAATAATTTTATTTTTTCCTCTATCAGCTCATCATTTGGGGAAATATTCTAGTTGCTGGATAAGGTGCTCGGAAAAGCCAGTCTGGTTTTCGCACAACACAAATCCAGTAGATTCAATATAGAGGAGATCCAGCACCATTGATTCATGGGGAAGCCAGTGAAGATTAAATTATTATTTATTATTATAGCGCTATTTATTCTATGGTGCTTTACATGTGAAAAAGGGGTATACATAAATCAAGTACAATACTCTTGAACAATACAAGGCACAGATTGGTACAGAAGGACAGAGGACCCTGCCCTCGAGGGCTCACAGTCTACAGGGGATGGGTGAGTATACAGTATGTGGGGGCAGAGCTAGTTGTGCAGCAGTATAGTGAACTGAGGGTTATTGCAGATTGTAGGCTTGTCAGATGAGGTGGGTCTTCAGGATCCTTTTAAAGGTTTCCAAAGTAGGTAAAGGAGGGTAGCAGTGGGGTTGGTGTGAAGGACCAGTTATCTGACAGGAGAAAACCAACTCCTCCACCATGCTTGTTGCTGGAGTAGCAGGTGTGTGAAAGATGGAAACCACCATGAGAATCTTAATTGGAAGAGGCTGTGTCAGAAGGGGTGAGCCAAGTTTTGGCGATGGCAAGGAAGTAAGGTTGGTTAGTGATGAAAAGATTATGGATCTATGGAAGTTTATTGCAGACACAGTATGCATTCCACAGAGCCCCTGTTAGATGGAGTGGGGGTGCGGGGCCTGGGTGAATGGGTATGAAGTATGAAAGGTTGCAGAAGTTGAAGTTATATCGTGGACAAGGGTTAGAAATGACTGTGGTGATGTGGTGATGAGGGCCGGGATTTGGACTGATCTCACCGGCAATGAGAAAAAGCAGAGAGAGTTAGTAGGTGGGAGCAGGAGAGGCCATGAGGTGGCTTTGTGTGTCTGGAGAAAGGATTTTTATGTTGAGGAACAGATGTGAGGAGAAGGTGAGATTGATGCGGAGGATGGAAGGAGAGATGACCACATTAAATAAAAAATCATATTTATTTTCATCGGGTAAAACTCAACAATAAAATCAGTGTATGGATACTGGGTCTGGTCGATGCGTTACTGGCAGATTACTGCCCTTATCATGACCAGTGACAAAAAACATGATTAAGGGCAGTTATTTGCCAGAAACATGTTGACCCAACCAATTGTCTATGGACTGATTTTATTGTGTTTTTACCCAATGGAAATAAAGATGATGATTTTTTTTTTTTTTTTTTTTTTTTATTGAATCGCCATTGGCTTCTCCATGAATAAACGGTGCTTTGTCTCCTTTATATTGAATCTATATTGAGTCTGTTGTAAATCTGCCTTTAAGGGTCTGTCCTTTGCCCTTCCTTCACTGCCATTTGGGTTGCTCAGGCTGTGTCAGATTAGGCTAATCACTTGCAACGTAGTCTTAGCTAGTTTTCAAGAGGTAGAATTACCTGAGAGAGCTTTTCAAATCGTGCAGGCATCTAAGTATTTATTTTCTGCATCCCTGGATGTAGCAGAGTCCACAGGCATCAAGCAATTGTGTGGCTATTCATTGCATTCTGTAGCTCAGGGTATGGGGAGTTAATTGAGCTTCAAAAAAGTAATAAGGGGTTACCCTTTCAGGGTTCCGCGTCTTTGGTAGCAAACTAGATAGGATTATTGCTGATGCAACAGGTGGTAAGAATACTCTTCTACCTCGTGTGAGGGCCAGTCGGCCATTTTCAGATATCTCCCTTTTTCCAATTCCCAGCTCCAGAGTTATCAGTCTGTCAGGGTAGATCACCCACTTCTCGCGGACCTAAGAGGGCTCTCTTTAGGCCTTTACCCGCTAGACCTCCTCCCCTTCCTAACTGGGCCCAGAGATAAACCCGCCAGTTCTCAAGAACAAACGAAGGGTTGAGGCATGACGAACAGTTGGGTGGTTGGTCGCCGCCTCCTCTTTCAGGGGGCATGGTTGGGGGCGGTCAGCTATCTTTGGGTTAGAGAAATCACCTCTTCAGGTTGAGGAATAAAGTTCTTGCTCATCAAATGAGACTGATTTTTTTTTTCTCTCCTCTCAGCTTAAAATTCTTTTTTCTTCGAGATACAGATTACCTGCTTCAGGCACGGGTGATTGTAAGGGACACCTCCCCCCAGAGTGGTTCCATGGTTTTTATTCAAATCAAAGAACGTCTCGGTGCGGCTTAATCTGGATCTGAAGTGTATGAACAAGTGGGTTGGGTTACATTCCTTCAAGATGGAGATGGAGTCTCTCCGCTCCGTGATCGTGCCGATGGAAGCTGGCGTATTTCTGTCATCAATAAAGATTTGGGACGCTTGCCTGCATGTACCAGTATTTCTGGTTCACCAGCATTACCTTCAGTTTGCGATCAAACCATATCACTTTCAGTTCAGGGCTCTGCATTTCGGATTGATCTCAGTGCCCAGGGTATTTACGAAGATCTTGGCACCAATTATGGCTTTCTTCCATTTCAGGGGAATAGTGATATTCCCTAATTTAGAGGATATTCTTGTCAAGGCTCCCACCCATTCTCAAAGTTTAGTGAGCTTGCAGACCATTTTACTTGGACTAATTCAGGTGGATTGTCAACCGGATGAAATCCACACTAATTCCCACTCAGCGGCTTCTCTTTCTGGGGATGATTCTCGACACCTTTCAGGGGTCTGTCCTTTTTCTAGAAGAGGAGTGGATAACTCTTCAGTCCTCCATCCGGACTCTGAGCTGTCCAAACAAACATTCCCTCTGGTTTTGCATGAAGGTTTTGGGTCAGATGGTGGCGGCATTCAGTGCAGTCCCATTCAGTCAGTTTCAGTCGAGGTAGTTGCAGAATACTCTTCTAGCTTGCTGGGGCAGATCGTTACATTCACTGGATCAGCCTGTTTTTCTTCCACTTCACTGACGTCAGTCCCTCAGGTAGTAATTGACTTTTCCTCTTCTGACTCAAGGTTGCCTCTTTCGCCCATTTCAGTGGCAGGTTCTGACTACGGACGCCAGCCTCCCCTGATGGGGGACAGTTTTCTGATACTTCTTGATGCAAGGAACATGGGACAGTAAGGAGAAACTAGAACTCAGGGTGATCCATCGGGCTCTTCTTTATGTCAGCATCTACTTCCAAGGGCTGCCATTCCGAGTTCAGTCCGACAACGCCACAGCTGTAGCAGATATCAGCAATCTGGGTGGGGGTGGGGGGGCACAACTAGTCATTCTGCTATACCAATTTTCCATGCCAAGGTGGCAGAGATCCTGGAGTGGGCAGAAGACAATCTGATCTGTGGTTTATATTTCCGAAGTAGGCAATTGGCCAACAGACTTCCTCAGTCGTCAACAGATAGACCCTAGAGAGTGCCCTTCACCTGGAGGTGTTTAGTATTATTTGTCTGTGATGGGAAAAATACAGATGTCGATCTAATGGCTTCCAGGCTAAATCACAATGTGCTGAAATTTCTTGCAAGAACATGGGTACCACAGGCGGTCGAGGTCGACACTCTGACAATACCTTGGTCCCGGTTTTTGCTGTCATATCTCGTCCAACCTCTACCTCTTGTTCCCAGGCTTCTAAAGAACATCAGAATAGAGGGGGTTCTGGTTATACTGGTTTCTGTAGATTGACCTAGTGCTTGGACGTTATCGATCATCTGGGCGATCTTTGTCCCTGGGTCCATTCTGCCACCACAGTTTACAGTCAGTGCTTTTAAGGCTGGGGCCACACGGGGATTACTGCGATCCCCTCGCATGACACTCTGCTCACGCTGCCAGTACAGCAGAGGCGGGTGTCATGTGAGTGTCCCTGCGACTGAGGTCCGATCGTGCGAGTGGGTCCACTTGTTGCTACAGTCTGCTTGTTTGACAGCTCACCAGCGACCATGTAGCGATGCAGCAGCGATCCTGACCAGGTCAGATCGCTGGTCGGATCGCTGCTGCATCGCTAAAGTGTGAAGGTACCCTTAGGCCTTACAAACATGGCTGTTGAAGCCACGGTTCTGAGGAAGTAAGGTCTTTCGGAGTCAGTTATTCAAATCGTGATTAGGATGCATAAGCCTTCTTCATGTCGTATTCACCATCACACATTCATGCTTTCGATCGGGTGAGTCCACTGTTACTTCTCCAACGTCCTATTTTTTTTTTTTTCTCATTGCTGGCACTGCTTTCTTCCTCTTTGCAGTCCATGTTTTAAACTAAGGCTTAACTCCCTTAAGGGCCAGGTTTCCACTCTTTTAATTTGATTTTGGAGGTTTTTCAATCCAACCTATTTGAACCCATCTGAGAGATCCTGACTCTTTTACTGTCCCAAAAGGTGGCTTTCCTTATAGCCATCACCTGCATTAGAAGGGTTATGAAGCGCGCTCTCTACCTTGTTCTGCATCAAAGTAAGGTTCTGCTGAGGCCAGTTACGACGGTATTCCCTGAGGTTGTTTCAGCTTTTCACCTTAATGAAGATTTTATCTTCCCTTTCTGCCCCGCTCCGTCTCATCCGATTGAAAAGAGACTCCACAGTCTGGCTGTGTTTAGGGCCATTCATTTACATTACTTTTAGCAGGTCTGATTCCTTATTTGTCTTGCCAAATAGGCTTTGCAGGGATCAGGCTGCTTCCAAAGTAACTATCTCTCGCTGGTTATGGGCAACCAATGTCCAGGTTTTATATTGAACATGGCTCCCCCATTTAGCATCAGGGCGCACTCTACATGGGAGGTGGGAGCGTTCTAGATGGTCTGTTGTCAGGCTTCAGCCCTGCAGGTCTGTACGCTGCCTGCGCATCTATACATACATTTTCAAAATTTTACAGGGTCCACACCTTTTGCCTCGGCGAATCCAAGCTTGGGCAAACAGATTCTGCAGCAGGTAGCAGTGGTTCAAGCCTCTGCTGAAGCCTCACCAGTAAGTTCTGTGATTACAACAAAATATTTCCTTTCATGTTTTCCAACCCCAGGGAATGCTTTGGGATGTCCCATTGTTCTGTGTCCCCCAATGAAGCAACTGAGAAAAGTAGATTTTTGGTACTTACCGTAAAATCTTTTTCACATTAGTCTTCATTGGAGGACACAGTTCCCTCCCTTCTGTGCTCGGTTGGGCGTGTTTTACTTTCTACTATTGGTGCCTCATTGTGATTTATTTTCCATTTTATGCTTTGTTTGACTGTTTGCATGTCCTACTGCTTTCTCACTAAACTGAGGTGGCTGGTTCCGGCAAGCAAGATATAGCCTGGTGGGAAAAAGACAATTTTTTATGCTATGTATTGTCAGTATCAGCCATCAGGTGGCAGCAGAATATCCCATGGTTGTGTCCCCCCTAATAAAGAATAACGAGAAAATGATTTTACAGTGAGTACTAAAAGTCTAGTTTTTTGTTTGTATGCTGTTTGTATTGTTTCTACTGTTATCTGAATTTTTCTTCTGCCCTTTCTAGAATGAAGTGAATGCAATAAAGTGGGATCCCACTGGTAATCTTCTGGCATCTTGCTCTGATGACATGACATTAAAGGTACATTTACCTTTTTATCAGCATGCATTTCTTGTTCTATAGAGAAGTTTTAAGGTGGTGTCATACACAGCGATGACTAAAACGACGTCGCTGCGACGTCACCATTTTCTGTGACGTTGCAGCGACGTCCCGTCGCTGTGTGTGACATCCAGCAACGAGCTGGCCCCTGCTGTGAGGTCGCCGCTCGTTGCTGAATGTCCAGCTTCATTTTTTGGTAGTCTCTCTTCCGCTGTGACGCACACGTCGCTGAGTGTGACAGCAAGAGAGCGAAGAAATGAAGGGAGCAGGAGCCGGCATCTGGCAGCTGCGGTAAGCTATAACCAGGGTAGACATCGGGTAACCAAGGGAAGACCTTTCCCTGGTTACCCGATATTTACCTTCATTACCAGCGTCCGCCACTCTCACTGCCAGTGCCGGCTCCTGCTCTCTTCACATGTAGCTGCAGTACACATCGGGTAATTAACCCGATGTGTACTGTAGCTAGGAGTGCAGGGAGCCAGCGCTAAGCAGTGTGCGCGGCTCCCTGCTCTCTGTACATGTAGCACAGCGACGCGTGTCGTTATGATCACTGCTGCGTCGCTGTGTTTGACAGCTAAGCAGCGATCATAATAGCGACTTATAAGGTCACTGTTGCGTCACAGAAAATGGTGACTTAACAGCGATGCCGCTATGTGCGAGCCCAGCTTTATATGTGATAGTCTCTGGCTGGGACTATAGACAAAGTCAACGTACTTAACCCCTTCACGACCGATGACCTATTTACGTCATTGCCCGTGTCCCTTCGATGCTTTATCTCATGCTAAGCCCTTATTTCTCCATGCACTCGAAGTCTGATTTAATCAACCATAAAGTGCCTCTAATAAGTGCGTGTAGACCCAAGATCCACTCGCGGCTGTGAATCAGTTAAATGCCGCAGTCAATCACTGACAGCTGTAATTAACACACGCAGACAGCGCATCATCGATCCCGCCCATTTGCGTGTCTGTCACGTGATCACGGGGCATCGGCGGGTTTTCATGACAACTGGGGGTCTGCTTGAAGACCCCCGTGCCTGTCATCACGATCCTCCTGTGTCACCACTATCCTTCTGTGAAAGCCAGCCTGTGGCCAGCGTTCATAGAAGATCGTGACTTTTGCTATACAATGTAGTGCATGAGCCCTGCTCTGTATTGTATAAGCGATCCAGCGATCGCAGCTTTAAGGTCCCTAAGAGGACTACTAGATCCAGTAAAAAAAAACAAAAAAAAAACACAAAACAAGAAAAAAAACCTTTTAGAAAATATAAACAAAACACAAACCTTCAAATCGACCCCCTTTTGCCACATTAAAAATAGAATTAAATACACACATTGGACATTTTTGAAGGCATAAATACCAAATCTATGAAAATGTAAAATATAGCAATGTGATAGGTAAACGGCGTAGTGAGACAAAATTCCAGAGTTACGGTATCTACCCCCAAAATGGTATAAATAACTTCACCTCTGTATGAAAAATATAAGCACTCACATAGCCCCAGATCACTGAAAATGAAGACGTTACAGGTCTTGAAAAATATAAAAAAAAAAGAAAATTCAGGAATTTGTTTTCACCACTTAAACAAAAAAAAAAACAACAAAAAAAACAAACATGTTTAGTATCTACCTACTCGTGCTGACCTAAGGAATCATACTACCAGGTCAGTTTTACCATATATTAAACATGGTATATTGAAAAAAAAAAAAACAAAACAAAAACATTGTGGAATTGCCCTGTTTTTGCAATTTCACCGCACTTGGAATTTTTTATGTCTTCAAGCACACTATATGGTAAAATGAATAGTCTTTCTAAAGTACAACTCGTCCTGCAAAAAAGCAAGCTTCAATAGGTCTATGGGGCTGGAGGAAAAGAAAAGTTTTGACTCTTGGAAGATGGGGAGGAAAAAAACAAACATGAAAGGGTTGAGGACTCAAATAACATTGACTGTCAGCAAAAATTACCTGCACTTTACTATATTAAATATTGTAAATGCTTGGATAATATTGAGAAAATATACATACATACACACACACACACAGACACACACACACACACCCACACCCCTCCTCAGAGTTGGGGAACATTGCCTGAGCAGAAGGAAGCAACTGTTTTTCCACGATAACCTTGTATGCGGCTTGATTCATATGTCCTTCGCTAAGTTTAATTTGCCCAATTTCTAGAGTAAGGTAATCTTCTCTGATGAGTCTAATTTTCAGCTTTGCCCACACCTGGTTGTCTAATGCT
>NC_134355.1:478018108-478100608 GCF_048569485.1 Anomaloglossus baeobatrachus
AAGAGGCCGCAGTGAGGAATGAGGAAGGACGGAGGTGGGCGGGATGTTTGTCCTGCTCATCTCCGCCCCTCCGCTTCTATTGGACGGCTGCCGTGTGACATCCCTGTGATGCCGCACGAACCGCACCCTTAGAAAGGAGGCGGTTCGCCGACCACATCAACATTGCAGGGAAGGTAAGTCCGTGTGACGGGTGTAAGCGATGCTGTGCGCCACTAGCAGCGATTTGCCCATGACGCACAACCGAGATTGCAGCGTGTAAAGTACCCTTAACTCCAGCTGATGGTGTCTCTGACAGATGCTACATCATGCTTCTGTGATTGGGATGGGTGTTCGATTATACCCTTCACTTCCTTCCCACTAATACACTTGCAAAAAGGATCATTGATTTACTTGCCATCAAAGGATGGTAAATTCAACCTATGTTCAGTGCTACTAATTTTAGGATGGTAACTGCCAGCAATTGCTCTATTATTTTTTACATGATATGCTTTTTTAAAAAGAAAAAAAAAAAAAAGTTAACACGTCAGTTACGTTTGCCACGTTTTGAGTTAACTTTTCTTTTTTTTTTACTATAATATATATTATTTAATTTGTATCCAAAATATTTTTAACACACTGACTCAACTTCGAAAAATATAAAATCAAACAAAAATGCTAAGCAGGGTTCATAAAAAAGTCAGAAAGGAAAATTCAACTACAAACTGCAGGTAAGGCTGGAATCACACTTGAGCATGTAAAATCGGTCCGAGTCTCATGCTAGAAAGTAGCATGAGCTCTGTTCACGTTATGATCAGTGTGCAATGCAACTGCAATGCGATTCTGTGATTTTTTCAATTGATTGTAGTCCGTGTGCAATCCGTGTTTGATGCGTAGGTGATCCATTTTTATTCTCAGCAGCTATGTCATTTGCCATTCAGCTCTGCTACATGGCCCCTGACAGCAGACTCAGACAGAGCCATGTAGCAGAGCTGAATGGCTGCTGACAGCAGACACAGACAGAGCCGCACGATCAGAATGAAGTCGTATGAACGTCACCCAACTTCATTGTCATCCCGCGGCTCTGTCTGTGTGTCGTGGCCTGATTTTCGGTCACAAGTGAAGGTCTCACCAGTGACCGCAAATCCCCTGAGTGACTGAAGTGATCTCCGCTATCAGCGGTGCTGTCACTGAGGTTACCCGCTGCAGTCCTCCCGCTGAGATCTGTGGCCGCGGGTAACCTGAGTGACATCATCGCTGATAGCGCTACTCACTTCAGTCGCTGTGGGGAGCTCACAGAGAGCGGTCGTGGTCTGTGACCGCTCTCTGTCAGCTTCTGATGTAGCAGAGCTGAAAGCGTCGTGGGACCTCTGTGGATTACGACGGACCTGGAGGGGTATTTAGGGACTTTAATAAAATGGTGAAAGAGGTTGTTGTTTTTTGTCATTTATTACAAATAAAGGATTTTTTGAATGTGTGTGTTTATTTTCTTTAACTAACAGGTTAATCATGGAAGTTATCTTGGGGAGACACCTGCCATGATTATCCTAGGACCTAGTGGCAGCTATGGGCTGCTGCCATTAACTCCTTATTACTTCAATTGCCACTGCACCAGGGCAATTCGGGATAAGCCGGGTACAGTCCCGGGACTGTCGCATCTAATGGATGCGGCAATTCCAGGCGGCTGCAGGCAGCTCCCCATCCTGAGAATACCAGCCTTCAGCCGTGTGGCTTTACCCTGGCTGGTATGAAAATTGGGGGGGGATCGCACGCCGTTTTTTTTTAATTATTTATTTATTTATTTTACTTCATGATATAGACGTGCCCACCTGCAGCTGTGATTGGTTGCACTGAGACAGCTGTCACTCATCATGCGGGTGTGTCTGACTGCAACCAATAATAGGCGCCGGAGGGCTGGGAAAGCAGGGAATACGAGATTGAATAATGAGCGGCCGGCTTTTTCAAAAGAGGAGAAGCCGCCACAGTGTGAACGCCGTGCAGCGCCGCGCCGGTGACCGTGCATCGGTGAGTATGAGAGAGGGGGTGGGAGGGAAAGACCGACATGGACAGAGAGAGAGATAGAGACAGAGAGAGAGAGACCGACCTACAGACCGACCGACCAACAGAGAGAGAATAGAGGCCGAGAGGGAGAGACCGACTGATAGAGATAGAGATTGACCGACATTGTCAGACCTCACTCATTTCCAGTGTTTTCTGAAACATGCGATAAATTAATTTAGAAAAACGGATGTCACTAGGATGGTGTGTGTGCCGTCCATGTGACATCTGTTTATTTACCCGCTCCCATAGAGTTGCATTAGAGAGACTCGCGCGAGAAACTCACCAAAACGCAGCATGCTGCGATTTTTTTCTCAGTCCGATTTGGACTGAGAAACAAATAGCAGATGGGAGCTGCCTCATTGATTAACATGGGTCTGAGTGCAATGCGAGAATTTCTAGCATTGCACTCATGTGAGTTAATCACAAGTGTGAAGCCGGCCTAATACAATTTAAATAGGTGTGACAAAACAGTCCTGCATAGTTAATTGTCTCAATTTACTATAATAATTTATTTACAAATTTTGGGATAAAGCAGGAAGATAGATATTTTTGGTAGCAGGATTTAACTGGTTAATAGCTGCGGGCAGATCTCCGATTCACCCGCAGCTGTTACAGGAACAAGTTGCCTGATCAAATCATTTGACGTGCAGGGAGAGATGCTGGCTTGGCAAGCCTTAATGAAATCAAGGGACATGACCTTTGACATAAATATACCCCCTAGGCAGTGAAGGGGTTTAAGATGGAATGAGCATTTTGTTCTGAACTCCTATCCCTACAATTTACAAACATAAAATGGTGCGACATGGCTGACCAATTTTTGTTTTATACTACCCATGGTTGGTTGCACTAGACCAGTGATGGCGAACCTATGGCACGCTTGCCACCAGGGGCACGCTGAGGCCATTCTGCTGGCACGCGTGCTGTCGCCCGAACCTGCAGCTTTGGTCTGCTAGTGCAGTGGCGCCGGCAGATCAAATCTGTGTTGGAGCGGAGGAGACATTTCTCCTTCGCTCTGACACTCCTCCTCCCCCATTTTCCTTAGCAGTAATGCAGGTCCATGTTCACACATTCATGGTTTCCATACTTTAGCATTATCAGGGCGCAAACTGTCTTTTTTTGTATTTTATGTCATGTTCAGTTATGCGCCTGTTCACACGTCAGGTTGATGAGGCTGAGTGCAGGCAGTCTTTTTTGTCTATATCAAGAGGGTCATACCTTCTGACCGTGCACCCCTCCCCCAGTTGCCACAGGTAATCTCATTCTATATAGCAGGTTCCTACGTGCCTATACACGGGAGGTTTTTAACCCAGAGAGAGGCTTCAGAATAGCGTTAGGTACCCAGTTACGAGATATGCCGTGAGGGGGCAACTGGGCAGATATACAAATGGCCATTTCTATATGCTAAATATCTCATTTTTCTTAGATTTTTCTTAGCAGTAATGCAGGTCCATGTTCACACATTCATGGTTTCCATACTTTAGCATTATCAGAGTGCAAACTGTCTTTTTTTGTATTTTATGTCATGTTCAGCTATGCGCCTGTTCACATGTCAGGTCGATGAGGCTGAGTGCAGGCAGTCTTTTTTGTCTTTTTTGACTCCTCCTCCCCCAGGCTGCAGGTGTGTTGCCTAGGAGACGGAGGAGCGTCAGAGAGCGACGTCGGCGCCGTCTGCTGGCCGCGTGGGAACTGAGGACCCAGCAGTGCGCAGCGGGGGGAGCGTGTGCAGGTAAGTTGTGTGTTGCTTTTTTTTTTTTTAATAACTCGTGTGCGGCTGTGCCAAGGTGAGGATGGGGGAGCAGCGCCAGCATGGGGTGGGGGAATGCACATGGCAGCATGGGGTGGGGGTGGGGGAATGCACATGGCAGCGTGGGGTGGGGGTGAATGCACATGGCAGCGTGGGGTGGGGGGGAACGCACTTGGCAGCATGGGGTGGGGGAGGGGGAACGCACATGCCAGTATGGGGTGGGGGAGGGGGAACGCACATGCCAGTATGGGGTGGGGGAGGGGGAACGCACATGCCAGCATGGGGTGGGGGAGGGGGAACGCACATGCCAGCATGGGGTGGGGGAACGCACATGCCAGCTTGGGGTGGGGAAACGCACATGCCAGCATGGGGTGGGGGAGGGGGAACGCACATGCCAGTATGGGGTGGGGGAACGCACATGTCAGCATGGGGTGGGGGAACGCACATGCCAGCATGGGGTGGGGGAGGGGTAACGCACATGCCAGCATTGGGGGGGACATGCATGCCAGGATGGGGGGGAAACATGCTTGCCAGCATATGGGGGGGACATGCATGCCAGGATGGGGAACAATGCATGCCAGGATGGGGAACAATGCATGCCAGGGTGGGGAACAATGCATGCCAGGATGGGGAACAATGCATGCCAGGGTGGGGAACAATGCATGCCAGGATGGGGAAACATACATGCCAGGATGGAGGAAACATGCATGCCAGGATGGCGGAAACATACATGCCAGGATGGAGGAAACATGCATGTCAGGATGGGGAAACATGCATGCCAGGATGGGGAAACATGCATGCCAGGATGGAGGAAACATGCATGTCAGGATGGGGAAACATGCATGCCAGGATGGAGGAAACATACATGCCAGGATGGAGGAAACATGCATGCCAGGATGGGGAAACATGCATGCCAGGATGGAGGAAACATACATGCCAGAATGGAGGAAACATGCATGCCAGGATGGAGGAAACATGCATGGCATGATGGAGGAAACATGCATGCCAGGATGGAGGAAACATGCATGCCAGGATGGAGGAAACATGCATGGCAGGATGGAGAAAACATGCATGCCAGGATGGAGGACACATGCATGCCATGATGGAGGACACCTGCATGCCAGGATGGAGGAAACATGCATGCCAGGATGGAGGAAACATACATGCCAGGATGGAGGAAACATGCATGGCAGGATGGAGGAAACATGCATGCCAGGATGGAGAAAACATGCATGCCAGGATGGAGGAAACATGCATGCCAGGATGGAGGAAACATGCCACGATAGGGTACATTTACCAGGAAGGGGAACATTTACCAGGATGGGAGTAAATTAACCAGGATTGGGAACATTTACCAGGATGGAGGACATTTACCAGGAATGGGGTACATGCCATGATGGGGGAACATTTACAAGGATGGGCAATATGTCAGGATGGGGTACATTTACCAGGATGGAGGACATTTACCAGGATGGGGCCGTGGTAGGGACAAATATACCAGAATGTAGGAAATATATATCAGGATGGGGGACATGTTTACCAGGAAGTGGCCGAGGAAGGGGGACATAACTACACAATGAAGGGGAGGGGAGCCACTCGTATGTCTTCATGGGATTTCAAAATGTTCAGACTTTGAAATGTAGATGTGAATTACAGGGTGACACCTGATTGCATTCCAGACTAAAATCTCTGTCTAATATGCTGCAATTTTATCCAGAAAGATCAATCCAACTGCTGTGTCTGGAAAGGGCAGGGGCTCAGCTTCAATGTGTGGTAAGCATGCATGAGCTTAATGCCCCCTACTGAAGAGAAGACGGCAAAGGTAAGGTTACAATCAATTATTTACATAATAGGATTGGTTGGCACTTCGGAAAAAAAATTGGGTTTAGGGCTACAGTTTGGGCACTCGGCCTGTAAAAGGTTCGCCATGACTGCACTAGACCATGCGATGTGATTGCTGCCAGGCAGTATGTGATAGTCTACCTGGTTGCACCTGTCATGATTAGTCCACTCTGAGTCTTCTGCAGTGTGTGATATTGCTCTAAACATTTTTTTAGTGGATCATCATAAATTAAAATGTAGAGTGTTCACATTCTTGGGGACATGCGAATTTCAGGAACTTCGACTCAAAGTTGATTCTCCATGGAACAATCCACCAATCTCCAGTGGTAAGAGATTTGATAAATGTCATGATCAACCTAAATTTTATTCTTCATTCTCTTTTTGGCCTGTCAACTTTGTCCATTTATACATTTCTGAATTGTGGAAATAAAATATTGTGTCATGTTAATTGCCCCAACTAGTATGAAATGTTAACCACATAAGATAAAATAATACTTAATAATAGCTTCTTTATCTGATTTGAAATTCTTTTTATGTTTTCATGAACTATAGATTTAACAGGATTACAGAATAAATACTCTTCAGTAATAATATATCCTCAGTCTTACAGCATTAGAGAAACATTAGCAAAATGTGCCATAATGTCATCCAACATGCCAAGAGAAATGGTACCGCTGAGATACGGAAGAATATGGCACGTGCTTGATGATGTTTAGACATAAAAATGTTCTTTAACCCAGACATTAAAAAGTGTCATTTCTGTCTCAAGAGGAATGTAATCTGTATAATCACCGAAACCATTGAAGGATGAGTAAATACAGTTGGCAAGATGTATAAACCATTGGTTAGAAGGATATTATAGTGGTCAAGCTGTATATTTATAGCTTATTCACTAATCCATTCACTAACTAAATTCCGTAGTTTTATTCACAGATTTTACAGAAGGTCTGTTTTGTTTTCAATACATGCTGCAGACAGACATTCAGTTGTGCTAAAATGGAAGCCCTTGGCAGCTTCTAAAAGTGTTAATTAATTAAAACATCTTTTACAGCAATATTTCAGATCCACATGACAGATGTATCTCTGATAGTCTTTTGGCAGACTCAGCTATAGGCAAATAATGTGACAGGTGCATCCCTGTGCTACGTGTCTTGAAAAGGAAAAAAAATATACAAAAAAACCCACAAATGAACATCCTGAAGATAATATACTCATCAATCCTTTGAAAAAGTCATAATTTTTAAGTTAAAGGAAAAGATTAACCTAATGACTAGAAACAATCAAACTGACTTCATAAAAACTGAATTCAATTTTAATGTTATGAAATTCACGGGTCCCGGCAAGTTCGAACAATTTGCAAATTGGCAAAAAATGCAGGCTGAATTCTAAACACATTGTAGAAGATTGCATCAGTAACAGAAGACTGACATGACCTCAGGCAGAACTGTGTGGGCTTCCCTACAATGTCTTGAAGCTATCTCATGATAAAGCTCAGCCAGGAGGAACTATTATAGCCTATATAATAGCCTTGGCAGGGAACGCAGCAGCCATGTTAGTGTGATTTAAATTAGTAACAGGTCATTAGAGGTTACAGTTCAGCAACAAAAATAGGAAGAGAAAGTCCTAAAGCATTGGGCAAATACTCTAAGTAGTAATGATTTGTATACCTGCAAAAGTACCGAAGATAAGTGTAGTAGTCATTAAATACAGAGATTCAATTGATGAATACAAAGAAATAGGAGATGTACTATCTGCAGCGGTAAAAGATTTTTCAGTGATATGGTGAATTGATATCTGTCCTGCTGCATTTGAATTACAATTACACTTTTTGTTAATCATGATAAGGTGCTAAAATTCAATAGCAAGTCAGCAAAATATTTTGTTACAGAAATAGATTTGCTTCTTACAAGCAATTTTATTGAGGAATAATTTTGGTTAGGCTGGGACCACACGGGGATTACTGCGATCCCCTTGCATGACACTCGGCTCACGCTGGCAGCACAGCAGGGCCGAGTGTCATGCAAGTGTCCCTGCAACTGAGGTCCGATCGTGCGAGCGGACTTCACCTGCAGGGAAAGGGCCGGCACTGAGGAGGGCCGGGCTGATGTTGCGGAGGGCGGTGGCTGTCGCTGCGGAGAGGAGGGAGGGATTTATCTCCCTCTCTCCTCTGTAGCCGGCTATTGCCATTCTCGCCCTGCACTCGCGGTACACCAGTGTACCGCGAGTGCAGTGCGATTTTTCTCTCGTCGCATAGTCTTGAATGGGTGTGAGAGAAACAAGATGAAACAGGATGCTGCGATTGTTTTCTCAGTTCGATTAGAGCTGAGAAAATAATCGCTCATGTGTGCTGACACATAGGCTAATATTGGTCCAAGTGGAATGTGATTTTTTATTGCACTCCACTCGCACCGATTATCATGCCATGTGGCTTAGGCCTCATGGTGAGAATAATTGATTTCTAGAAATACAGAAAAAATTCAGCAAAATCAACATATTTTACTGTGAATATCTACCTTCCAAAAGTGTGTTGCAAATACATTTTTTGTACATCTGTTTTACGAGCCAAATTTTACACATGCACATGCACATCAATACAGAACCCTGTTGCTTGTGCTAGATTTTTGGATATGTAATTACAGGTTTGGGTTGGCCCTTGAGATGATAGGTGAATCTCCTGGTGGACTTTTGTGCAAGGGTGAGAGTCAGAACCCTCCTTTTAGGACAGCAGTTGGCACCATACCCTTGACTCACTGTACAGTAAAAAGCAGCAGCTCATGATTTTTTAAAAAAAATAAAACTACCCAGTATATTTCTACCATAATGATGTACAGTATGACAGCAACATCATCAATAGGAGTCAATTGTCCTTTAAGAATGGTCTGTCTGATCACAAATGACTAATGACAAATTTTGACCATTTTATTTTATATACTGTATTACTATAATATACTATAGTGAAAATACCACCATAGTAATCATTAACCAAACCTCTGTCCTCTGACTGATATTGCAGCCATACAGTGGATGGTATTAGTGACTCATAATAAAAATCTCCCACATTGTTCACCTTGCTTAAAATTCCCCATTAAGGCTCATTTTAAACTCCCTCTCCAATAATGTCACCTTTAAAAAATCCCCTCATTGTGCCTACTTTTAAAAATCCCTTCATTGTGCCACCTTTCAATACTAAACCCCCATTTTGCCTCCTTTTAATACTGACTTCTTACAACGAGTCTCATTTTAGTGCTGATTCTCACTGTACCTACTTTGGCATTCCCTGTGCCTGCCAAAGAATTAAAAAAAATAAACTGATACTTACCTCACTCTGATCCCACACCTACCAGTAATGTGTTATACTATTGCAGGTTCTATATATATCTAAACACCTAAAGTGAGTGGTGTGACAATTCAATGTTTGGCCACTTGTATGAAGGTAACCTGTTCTTAATTAGGCCAGACATATGGGTCCTATTGATCATTAAATCAAGAGAAATTAACCATTGTCTCTGCCCAGATTAATCAAAGCCTTATTATGTATAAATGTGTATTGCTTCAGACCCTCTGACTGCATAGTTAAGAGGAAAATTATGCAGTCAAATTGAATTTGCAACCAATGAGAGAGCAGCTATCTCCACCAATCCTGTAAGAGAACTGAGTGGTATAAAAGGACCTTTCTTATGTCACCAGGGTTAGACTTTACGTGCACCCAGCTGAGGAACTTAGGCTCCAGCTGAGGAACACGGAACTGCCCCAAGAGAAGGATTCTACAGCAGCTCAGTTGAGTAGCTTTGGTTCCAACTGGGGACCCACAGACCTATTTGCTGAGGTTCTCGCTATCTCTTCTCAGTGGGTGACCTCCAAAAACGGGGTGCTATTGGACTGAGGTAGTTGGCCCTGGAAGCCCTGAAGTCACGAAGACTCTAATCCCTGGTGGACCAGCAGGAGGGTGATACTCTGTTGCTTGTACAATCTTGTGTCTTTGCTGGGAATGTACAATATCTTTTTGCCTTTTGGTGAACCAATAAACTCTTACCAATGTGTTTTCTAAGTGGTGTTTTGCCCATGGGGAAAGAGTGCAAGCATTCAGTGGAATGATCCCTAGTCTGTGAAGTCTTTATAAAGACATCCAGGCCAGTGGACGAGAGCACCCACTTACCCTTGTGTCTCTACAAGTGGTGCTGGGCTATCACAGTCCACAGATCAGAGTAATCCTTCACCTAATTGGTGCAATAGTGAGCCAATGGCTCACTGTTTCACTAAAATTATTGAAAGAATTGATATCCAAAATATGTTACTATTGTTAAAGGTTTTGAAGGCTCTGGTCCAATGCAGGACTGGCCTCCCCCATTCGGGCATTGGTAAAGAATTGTCAAATAGCTAGTCCAGTATACTTTATATATATATTGAATATATATTATAGTCACTTTGACATTTTTCAGAGGATAGATATGGTCCTAGTAGACATCAGAATGATATACATGTCTTTACATGCATTTTGAAGATTTGCAGTATTCCAATTCACTGAAAATCATTTCAGTTTGAATTTAATTTTTTTTGTTAAATTGAAAAATCTTGAAAATTTGGATTTTAAAAGATGGATCAACTTTACTAAGGACTGATCAAAATATGTTGGATTAAATATACAATGTATTATTTAACTAATAGTGGAAATAAAAGAAAACCATAGCTTAACCATAATTTGATTGTATTAGTGCCAAAAGAACCATTAGAGCAGGTCTGCAACCCAACTGCCTTGTGAGTACATCCTAAGCTTTATGCATGAATACTGCTGTTTGCTGTGTTGTCAAAATCTATCACTTGACTTACAGACAGTATATTTGAGGGTATATTGGAGTTTACAACCCTAATGTAGACCTTAAAGGATTTGTCGATCAAAAGATATTGATGACTAATTTTTAGACTAGGTCATTAATATCATATTGTAGGTACTAATTTCTCCAGTAAGATCTGAACTTCTAGACTCGGCAGTGGCTTCTATGCAGCAAATTGCCACTTATTTATTTTTTGTGTACATGTCACGATTCCTCTGTACAGAGCATATTTCACTAGGAGATGCTCTGCTGTGTTTTTCTGGACAACTAAGCTGACAGGTTGATTGACTGCACAGGATTCCATTTTTGTTCTGGGAGGGGTAATGCTCAGGTGTTTCATATTAGTGGTAATTGCTCTGCTTCTTTACTGAACATGCTCCTCCAGAACTTTGCCAGTCTAACATTTTGGTTTTCTAGTTGTACTGTTGGCCTGTTTCTATGCATACGTTCTGATCTTTGATTTTTGACTCCGGACTGCTGTTTGACTCCTCTCTGCTCACTCCCTGTTCCTGTCACAACTTCCTGTCTTTAGACCTTGGACCATTACCTGACCATTTCTCAATTTTCTCCTTGAATCTATTACATGCCTTCTCGGAATACTGACCCCCGAATTGTGACTTGGCTATTCCTCTGTGTTTTCCCTGTGTCCATACGTGTCTTTTTGTTACCGGACCCCGCCTTTCCTGACTACTCTTCCGGCTGTACTAACTGTATGTAGTGACTTGCATTACAGTACATCCGGCTGAAGTCAGAACTTATAATAGCTGGTAAAAGGGTGTGTTGGTGTCAGACCCACGTTCTAACATTAATGACCTATCCTAAAGCGGGTTTTACACACAGCGATATACTAGCGATGTCGCTGGTGAAAGCACCCGCCCCCGTCGGTTGTGCATCACGTGCAAATTGCTGTCCGTGGCGCACAACATCGCTTACACCTGTCACACATACTTACCTGCCTTGCGACGTCGCTGTGGCCAGCGAACCGCCTCCTTTCTAAGGGGACAGTTCGTGCGGCATCACTAAGCGGCCGCCCAATAGAACCGGAGGGGCGGAGATGAGCGGGCCGAACATCCCGCCCACCTTTTTCCTTCCTCATTGCGGGTGGCCGCAGGTATGGTGATGTTCTTTGTTCTTGCGGTGTCACACATAGCGATGTGTGCTGCCACAGGAACGACAAACAACCTGCGTCCTGCAACAGCAACAATATTCGGGAAAGGAATGACGTGTCAACGATTAACGATTAGGTAAGTAATTTTGATCGTTAACGGTCGTTCCTGCATTTCACACGCAACGACGTCGCTAACGAGGCCGGATGTGCGTCCCGAATTCCGTGACCCCAACGACATCTCGTTAGTGATGTTGTTGCATGTAAAGCCCACGTTGACAGTCACACAAATTTTAATTTCTATCTGCTGACATTCTATCGAAATTCTCCCTATTGTTCAATGAACGAACAAGGTTAAACAAATTATTATACTCAAGAAACTCTCTTGCTGGGAATTCAGAACCTAATGAAAATGACGTACAATTCTCTAACTTGGCAATGTCACCAGAGAATGGGCAGAACAAGGGTGTTACAGGTTTCTATAGGATTTGTATTTTTGTTTGTTTTTTTCCTTTTAAGCGAATTTGCACTTTGCAAGTGGTGTGCAGTGCTGCACTATAGTTGAACTGTCTCCATCACGCTATTGAAATATTATTAATTCAATGTGTTATATTACCTTTCATCTTAAATTAAAAAACAAAAATATCTACAGAAATTGAAAAGTTGTGGACTCAACTTGCTTTTTGTAATGCTCCATTAAGACTCAAGAATTTTACAATCACTATTCACATTTTTTTGTACTTTAGATTTTTTTTTTAGGTACTGCTGTATTTATGTTATCCATGTTCATAATAGTTGCTGTGATGATGATTATGATTGTAATTTTCACATATTGTATATAGCCTGATGCAAATTTTGCTATTCACAAAATATGCTGCTTCAGAGTTTTTAAATTTTGTTAATCATATGTTTGTATTATAGATTGAAGTGAAATTATAGACATTTCATAAGGTTTTACATTTTTATCGACAAAAACATCAAGTTTTTGCAAGACTCAATGTTTACAGTGTTCACCATCATTTTTAAACATTGCATCATATCGCCTGATATGCAGAATATCAGCTTCTGGGCCATATCATGGCTGACAACAACTCATTCATGTCTAATCAATGCTTGGAGTTATCATAATTACAGTTCTTTTACTTATACACCATCTTTTTAAGGATTACTCACAGGTTCTCAATGGGATTGAAATTTGAGGCGCTTCCTGGCCATGGATCCAAATTTCAATGTTTTATTTAACCACTTAGTTACCACTTTTTCTTCGTAAAATGGTACTCGATCATGCTGGAAAAAGCATTATCCATTACTAGTGATGAGCAAACTGCTTGGTGCTCGGTAAGTGCAGCAAGCATTTTGATGCTCAGGGGCTCCATACTTGTTTATTCAGTATAATGAAATTCAATGGGGAACTCAAGTATTTTTCTGGAAGAATTTATGGAATAATACTCGAGTTCCTGATTGACTTCCATTACACTCTGTAAATGAGTAACGAGCACCTGAGCATCGAAATGCTTGTTAAGCTTACTGAGCACCTAAGCACCAAGCAGTACTCTAATCATTATTCATTACCAAATTGCTTGTAGACCATTGGGAGAAATTGTTCTTGGAAGGTGTTTAGAAAAAACTCTTTATTCGTGACAGAGCTCTTAGAATAAATTGTGAGCAAGTCCACTTTTTTGGATGAAAAGCAAGTCCATACATGGATGCTTTACAGATGGCATGACACAAATCCTTTTCTTCTCAAAACATTCATTCTTCCAAATGTTCCAAACAATCTCAAGCGGACATTATCAAAAAATATAATGTTACCCCAGTCATCTGTAGTCTAATACATGTACTTCCTGCAGAATGTAAGTCTGTAGTACGTACTAGGGTTGAACAGCAAAGGACTGGAAGAAGTATTGGTGACTTGGTGTGCCCTCTCAATAACTCAACTCATAGCCATTAATGTCTAAACTGCTGGCAACAAGAGTACACCCTTAAGTGAAAACAAATTTTGCCCAATTAGCCATTTTCCCTCCCCCGTGTCATGTGTTACATTAGTTTTACAAGGTCTCAGGTGGGAATATGGAACAGGTGTGTTAAATTTGGTTTTATCACTCACATTCTTGCACATACTGGTCACTGGAAATTCAACATGGAACCTCATGACAAAGAATGCTTTGAGGATCTAAAACAAAAATAATTGTTTCTCTACATAAAGATGGCCTAGACTATAGGAAGATTGTAAACACCCTGAAATTGAGCTGCAGCATGGTGGCCAAGACCATACAGCAGATCAACAAAAGAGGTTCTATTCAGAACAGGCCTCGTAATATTTAACCAAGGAAGTTGAGTGTACGTACTCAGCATCATATCCAGAGTATCTTTTCAAAATATACATATGAATGCTGCCAGCATTGCTGCAGAGGTTAAAGGGGTGTTGGTCACCCTGTCAGTGCTCAGACCATACACATCAAGCTGCATCAAATTCATTTGCATGGCTGTCATCCCATAAGAAAGCCTTTTCTAAAGATGATGCACAAGAAAGCCTGAAAATAGTTTAGTGAACACAAGCAGGCTAAGGATACGGATTATTGGAACCATGCTCTGTGGTCTGGTAAGAAAAAGATAAACTTAATTGGTTTAGATGGTGTTAAGGCCCCGTCACACTAAGCAACATCGCTAGCAACATCGCTGCTAACGAACAACTTTTGTGACGTTGCTAGCGATGTTGCTGTGTGTGACATCCAGCAACAACCTGGCCCCTGCTGTGAGGTCATTGGTTGTTGCTGAATGTCCTGGGCCATTTTTTAGTTGTTGCTGTCCCACTGTGAAGCACAGATCGCTGTGTGTGACAGCGAGACAGCAACAACTAAATGTGCAGGCAGCAGGAGCCGGCTTCCGCGGAGGCTGGTAACCAAAGTAAACATCGGGTAACTAAGAAGCCCTGTCCTTGGTTACCCGATATTTATCTTTGTTACCAGCCTCCGCCGCTCTCACTGTCAGTGCCGGCTCCTGCTCTGTGCACATGTAGCTGCAGGACACATCGGGTTAATTAACCCGATGTGTGCTGTAGCTAGGAGAGCAGGGAGCCAGCGCTAAGCATTGTGCGCTGCTCCCTGCTCTGTGCACATGTAGCTGCAGGACACATCGGGTTAATTAACCCGATGTGTGCTGTAACTAGGAGAGCAGGGAGCCAGCGCTCAGTGTTCGCTGCTCCCTGTTCTCTGCACGTGTAGCTCCGTGCGCTGGTAACCAAGGTAAATATCGGGTTGGTTACCCGATATTTACCTTAGTTACCAAGCGCAGCATCTTCCACGCGGCGCTGGGGGCTGGTCACTGGTTGCTGGTGAGCTCACCAGCAACTCGTGTAGCGACGCTCCAGCGATCCCTGCCAGGTCAGGTTGCTGGTGGGATCGCTGGAGCGTCGCAGTGTGACATCTCACCAGCAACCTCCTAGCAACTTACCAGCGATCCCTATCGTTGTTGGGATCGCTGGTAAGTTGCTTAGTGTGACTGGACCTTTAAGCATGCCTAAAGGCAAGTGATAACTGCAAAGACAAATGTTTCTTGCCTACAGTCAAACAGGGTGGTGGGAGTGTTATGATTTGGGGCTGATTGAGTGCTGCCAGCTGTGGGGAGATACTGTTCATTGAAGGAACATGAATGCCATCATATACTGTGACATAATGAAGCACAGCATGATCTCCCTACCTTTATATTCAGCATGATAAGGACACCAAACACACCTGCAAGATTATCGCTGCCTTGCTAAAGAAATTGTGAATAAAGGTGCTGGATTGGCCAAACATGTCTCCATATCTAATCCAATTGAGCATCTGTAGGGCATCCTCAAATGGAAGGTGGAGGAATGCAAAGTCTCTAACATCCTCTAGCTCTGTGATGTCCTCATGGAGGAGTGGAAGAGGATTCCAGTGGCTCCAGTAAAGCTCCAGTGAACTCCATGCTCAAGGTAGTTAAAGCAGTGCTTAAAATTAATGGAGGCCATATAAAATATTGACACTTTAGACACAATTTGGCTATTTTCATTTAGGGGTGTACTCACTTTTATTTTCAGCAGTTCAGACATTCAGGCTTTGTGTTGAGTTATTTAGGGGGAACACCAAATTTACACTGGTATACAAGCTGTTGGACTCACAACTAGTTTATATTGTACCAAATTGGCTTAAATATTCTCTAAAAGCAACTTCTCCCAATGATCTAAGTGTAATTTAATGATTAACAATGCTTGCCTCAGTGTGGTGGAGCACAAAGTCATAAGACAAACATTTCAAATAAGTGTCTTGGTAAGTGAAACATTTACATTTTGTGTCAATGACTAGGAAACCTACTGTAACAATGTATTCCCATATTTTAAATCCTATCCCAATATGTAATAGGTGTAGTAATAATAAAAATAATAATAATAATAATAATAATAATAATAATAATATTAGGAAAATTCCGCTACATAAAAATGTAGTACAGTTGATTTGCTATGTCACTGCTCACATATGCAGGGCATTGCAGTTTAGATATCCTTGTTTATGACTACTTATATAGTGACAGTAATTTAGTTAGATGCTTGTCGTGTTCACCATGGATACCTAAGCAACAGCAATGTCCTCCACAAGATGTAAGTGACATAGCAAATCTCAAGAACTAATTTACATTTCTAATCTTATCTAAGTAGCCTGACCATACTCGTAAACGTAGCCGTCTTTATCTTCTATCCCTGCCACTCCTTTCGTTCTCCTTCAGTTTGTGACTAGAGATAAGCGAACCTGTTTGCCAATTTCAAATTCGGTACGAGCCTAAAGGCCTCATCACACTAAGCAACATCGCTAGCAACATCGCTGCTAACGAACAACTTTTGTGACGTTGCTAGCGATGTTGCTGTGTGTGACATCCAGCAACAACCTGGCCCCTGCTGTGAGGTCGTTGGTTGTTGCTGAATGTCCTGGGCCATTTTTTAGTTGTTGCTGTCCTGCTGTGAAGCACAGATCGCTGTGTGTGACAGCGAGACAGCAACAACTAAATGTGCAGGCAGCAGGAGCCGGCTTCTGCGGAGGCTGGTAACCACAGTAAACATCGGGTAACTAAGAAGCCCTGTCCTTGGTTACCCGATATTTACCTTTGTTACCAGCCTCCGCCGCTCTCACTGCCTGTGCTGCCGGCTCCTGCTCTGTGCACATGTAGCTGCAGGACACATCGGGTTAATTAACCCGATGTGTGCTGTAGCTAGGAGAGCAGGGAGCCAGCGCTAAGCATTGTGCGCTGCTCCCTGCTCTGTGCACATGTAGCTGCAGCACACATCGGGTAATTAACCCGATGTGTGCTGTAACTAGGAGAGCAGGGAGCCAGCGCTCAGTGTGCGCTGCTCCCTGTTCTCTGCACGTGTAGCTCCGTGCGCTGGTAACCAAGGTAAATATCGGGTTGGTTACCCGATATTTACCTTAGTTACCAAGCGCAGCATCTTCCACGCGGTGCTGGGGGCTGGTCACTGGTTGCTGGTGAGCTCACCAGCAACTCGTGTAGCCACGCTCCAGCGATCCCTGCCAGGTCAGGTTGCTGGTGGGATCGCTGGAGCGTCGCAGTGTGACATCTCACCAGCAACCTCCTAGCAACTTACCAGCGATCCCCATCGTTGTTGGGATCACTGGTAAGTTGCTTAGTGTGACTGGACCTTTAGTTTGTTCGATCGGGCTCGGAAACCCCAAGCACTGTCCCTAAAATTTGGTATTGTTCATTTTTGTTAGTTTTCTGCCCATGAACGCTGGCTGCGTTTCCTAAAATGCTTTTCTAATAGCATTTTCTGCTTTGAGAAAGGATTGGGGTGCTGTCTGATGTGGGGATGTGTAAAACATAAATTGTGGACATGTTGTATTTGCTCCATTTTGTGAATGTTAATCGCCAGGGAAGGTGCTGCTGTCAGGCTGCTAGACAGTGATCTTAGTTAGGGGCTTAATGCTACAGTAGGTAGTTGAGCTAGATAGAAGAGTGATAGTTTATAATAAAGACGTGCAGTGTAGAGAAAGTTGTGTGTGTGCGCCACAAATCAGCAGATTTCATGATTGAAATAGGGATTTTTACTTGTAGTGCCTGCTAGAGTTGACAGTGAAGCATGTAAATAAGTATTGCTATGTATTACTGCCTGCTCAAAAGTATGCAAACAGTTTTATAGGTATTGGTAGTTAGCCTAAAAAAAAGTTGCTAGGGAAATATGTAAAAAGTGGTTCTTGACAATTTTAATTGCCTGCAGAAAATTACACAAATACATTTTTACGCATTGGTAGTTAGCCATGTGTGGTCAAAAAAGTTGCTAAGGAAGTATGTAAAAAGTGGTTCTTGCCAAGTTTAATTGCCAGCTAAAAACTATGCACACACATTTACAGGCATTTGTAGTTAGCCGTGTGTGCCCGAGAAATTTGCCAGAAAAGTATGTAAAAAGTGTACTTTGGCTATTTTAATTGCCTGCTAAAAATTATGCAAACACATATATAGGTTTGGTAGTTAGCCGTGCATGGCCCGAAAAAGTTGCTAGGGAAGCATGTAAAAAGTGATTCATGCCGATTTTAATTGCCTGCTGAAAATTACACAAACACATTTATAGGTATTTGTAAATCGCCGTGTGTGGCCAAAAAAATTACCAGGGAAGTATGTGAAAAGTTGGCCATTTTAATTGCCTGCTGAAAATTATGCAAACACATTTATAGATAACGGTAGTTAGCTGTGCGTGGCGAAAAAAGTTGCTAGGGAATTATGTAAAAAGTGTTTCTTGCCAATTTTAATTGTCTGCTAAAAATTACTCAGTGAAACACATTTATAGGTATGTACACCAATAACCCAATGCAAGCCCAATATAATGAAAAGTTTCAATAAATGTTTATTACAAACAATATAAGAAAACATTAAAACTAATGGACCAACCCAAGTGACGGATGGAATTGATAATGGGGACCCGACACCTATACTAAATTAGTAATAGAACCTACAAAAATTCAACCTTAAACTGTATAAATATCAAGGTCAGATACAATAGAAAAATATGCAGCAAGAAAATAACCGACATTACTGTACTAGGTAGAATAGAATATTGTGCATTCACAAGTGTAAAAGCCCATATAGGCAAATCAAAAGAATTAATCAAGCCACATATAGTAATATTATTACCAACATGCAGGACTCCAGATAGAGTAATGGTGTGGCGTCCCCAAACACAGTGCCATTACTGCTTTTCATAGTTGTGCCTAGATGAATTTGCTTGGATAAATAATAGATAAAGCCCCACTCCATCTGGACTTGCCCTCCATATTGCTGTTAACCCTGGCCCAATTTGGGATATTTCTCTACTCATCTGTTGCCTGGACTTTACCTCTAATGCCAACTTCGTCCCTCATTATTGTGTATTCTGGATTAAGTTTCACCTGGCCATTCTTGATGCTTCAACTCTCCAGCTTGGCTATGTAGGTCTTTCTTACTGAGTCCTGGCCGTAGTGACCCCTTTCTATGTGCATACCTGGTGATTATATACTTTCACGACTGCTGTTCTCTAACTTCATGGATAAATACGTGAACCTTGCCAGCGCCAAATCCAGATCTCTGACAAAGAGGATACCCTGCAGTCTTATACCACTCAATTGGAGGATAATGATCAAAAGTTGTAGCAGCTTCTTGGAAAAATTGACGATTTGGAGAATTGAAGTCGTCACAATAATCTTCAAATCACTGGCATCCCTGAGTCGGTGAAGGACCTTCATCACCTCACCTTTTCTTGGTTCCACCGGGCGCTCAATCTACCTGATCTTCCTGGTTCCATGGTAGTGTAAAGAGCTCACAGAGTTGGGCCCAAACATTCTGTCTCAGCTACCCACCCACGTTGTATCATCTTTAAATTGGTCAACTACCAGGACAAAATGCAGTGGCTCTGGGCATTCCGTGCCTTATTCTTACTGCAGTATGAAGGTCATTCTCTTCTCCTGTTCCAGGACTTCTTCACTTTGGTGGCAACCAGGTGATGTGCCTTTTCATCTGTCTGCAAGCTGATACATGAGAAGGATATCCACTTTGCCCTCCTGCCTCCTGCTCATTTTCAGGTGGTGCTTCATGGGAAACCGGTTCTTCAATGATCCCAACAAGGACTTGGAAGTTATGGAGAGCTCTTCTAGGGCATCTCCTGTTACTTGTCTGTGGCTTGCATTCATACATCTATGTGCCTTTATGCAGCCAGACCTGAGTGCCAGTGTGGTCTTGTTACACAGGAACTATTTTGTATCTTTAATTGGGTACTAGTTATGCACCTTTTTCATCATAGCCTGTGAATCTTTCTTTTATAGGGGGTACTACTGGTCGGGACAATATGTTTTGATGTTCTGCATTCCTATTTATATGGTTTTTTTTTCCTTTGAATTGGGGGTGGGAGGTGGGTTCCCCTTCCTTGGACACAATGCATACCTGGTCCTCTTGTAGTGTCTCGGTGGTGGGTTTGACTCATTTGGTATCTTTTCTTTAACGTTTTCCTTCTTATCTTTACACCTCTGATGATTTCAAGCACTATTTGACCAGTTGGTGGGAGATCTTCATGGAGGACAACCTACAACATGTGGATGATAATAATTTATTTGCATGCTATTCATTTATTTTGGGTCACTGTCAAGACGGTGCTAAGGGGATACATTATTTCTAATGTTTCCCAGAAGAAAAATAAACTGTTGTCCTCACTGTGGCCTCTTTTGGATTGGCTCACTCAATCCTATTAGGACTTTAAATTATGTAATACTCCCTCTTTTAGGAAGTGCTACCTTGCAGCTAAGCAGGACGTGAATACCCTATTACTCGAACAGGCACACAATCAATGCAATCAATATTTTCGCTGAAGTAATAGACCAGGTCGGCTTTTTGCATCCTTAACAAAGCCATTTATTATGGCTACTAAAGTCTCTAATATTAAAACGCCCGATGGTTCTATCTCTCGTGACCTGACCCATATCTGCATAGTTTTCTATGATTTTTATGCAGACCTTGATGGCAACTCCCTGGACTCTCAGAAGGATGGCTATCAATTTCTACATAAATTCGACCCACAGAGGCTCACTGCTTCTCAATGGGAGACTCTTGACCAGCTGATTTCTCCTGGGGAGGTGGGATCGGTCATTAAGTTCTCTAGGTTGCCTACAGCTCCTGGCCCAGATGGGTTTTCGCTCGCATTTTATAAACTACTACAGCTTTTACTTTCACCTCACCTTACTTCTCTTTTTAATCATATTGTTAATTCTGGCTCTCTGTCTGACCGACTTAACAAGGCTTGTTTGTCCTTGTTGTTGAAGGCAGGGAATGACCCATTTCTCCTTGATTCATGTCACCCAATCTCCTTCTAAATGTTGATTTAAACTGCATACTAAAATCATGACTAATAAGCTGCAGTTCATGCTTCCTGATATTCTTACTCCATCTCAAACAGATTTTGTTCATGGCTGGTCAATTACCTTTAATATCAGGACAGCTGCCATCACACATAGTTCTCAAACTAAGGCCAAGCAAAATATACTGGTTAGCCTTGATGCTGATAAAGCCTTCGATCGAGTATCATGGTCTCATTTCATATGAACCCTTAAGTATAGATTGTTTGGCTTTGCTTTCTACAACTTTATGTGGACGATTTATACTAATCCCCAAACCTTGATTTGGTTCAATGGCGTAAACTCAGACCCTTTTCCCATTCTTAAAGGTACGAGACAAGGCTGTCCCATATCACCGTTACAATTTAATATTGCACTCAACCTCCTGCTGAGATACCTGGAGATGATCCCTTCCTTTAGGGGCATTGGGGTTGGCCATCACGCACTTAAAACATTAGCATTTGCTGATGATATCTTACTTATAATAGCCAACCCTAAGGAATCCATTAACCCCTTCACCCCCGGCCACTAAAACACCCTAATGACCGGGCCATTTTTTGCAATTCTGACCAGTGTCACTTTGACAGGTTATAACTCTGGAACGCTTCAACGGATCCTGGCGATTCTGACATTGTTTTTTCGTGACATATTGTACTTCATGTCAGTGGTAAATTTGGGCCGATATTTTTTGCGTTTATTTGTGAAAATTTAGGAAATTGTGCGAAAATTTGGAAAATTTCGCAATTTTCAAACTTTGAAAATTTATGGCCATAAATCTGAGAGATATGTCACACAAAATAGTTACTAAATAACATTTCCCACTTGTAAACTTTACACCAGCGCAATTTTCGAAAGAATTTTTTTTTTCGTTAGGAAGTTAGAAGGGGTCAAAGTTCATCAGCAATTTCTAATTTTTCCAACAAAATTTACAAAATATTTTTTTTAGGGACCACATCACATTTGAAGTGCCTTTGAGAGGCCGAGGTGACAGAAAATACCCAAAAGTGACCCCATTCTAAAAACTGCACCCCTCACACTGCTCAAAACCACATCCAAGAAGTTTATTAACCCTTTAGGTGCGTCACAGGAACCAAAGCAATGTGGAAGGAAAAAATGAAAATTTTACTTTTTAACACAAAAATGTTACTTTAGCCATAAAATTTTCATTTTTACAAGGGAGAAAAGAGAAAGTGCACCCTACAATTTATTATGCATTTTCTCCTGAGTACGCTGATACCCCATATGGGGTAAAAATCAATTGTTTGGGTGCACGGCAGAGGTCGAAAGGCAAGGAGCGCCATTTGAATTTTTGAACACACAATTAGCTGCACTCATTAGCGGACGCCATGTCGGGTTTGAAGACCCCCTGAGGTGCCTAAACAATGGAGCTCCCCCACAAGTGACCCCATTTTGGAAACTAGAGCCCTCAAATATTTTTTCTAGATGTTTGATGAGCACTTTGAACACATGGGGGCTTCACAGAAGTTTATAACGTTGAGCCGTGAAAAGAAAAAAAAAAAAATTACCACAAAACTGTTGCTTCAACTAGGTAGCTTTTTTTTTCACAAGGGTATCGGGAAAAAATGCAACATAAAATGTATTGTCCATTTTCTCCTGAGTACGCAGATACCTCATATGTGGTGGAAATCAAATGTTTGGACACACGGCAGTGCTCGGAAGGCAAGGAGCGCCATTTGAATTTTTGAACGCAAAATTAGCTGCACTAATTAGCGGACGCCATGTCGGGTTTGAAGACCCCCTGAGGTGCCTAAACAATGGAGCTCCCCCACAAGTGACCCCATTTTGGAAACTAGAGCCCTCAAATATTTTTTCTAGATGTTTGATGAGCACTTTGAACACCTGGGGGCTTCACAGAAGTTTATAACGTTGAGCCTTGAAAAGAAAAAAAAAAAAATTTACCACAAAACTGTTGCTTCAACTAGGTAGCTTTTTTTTTCACAAGGGTATCGGGAAAAAATGCAACATAAAATGTATTGTCCATTTTCTCCTGAGTACGCAGATACCTCATATGTGGTGGAAATCAAATGTTTGGACACACGGCAGTGCTCGGAAGGCAAGGAGCGCCATTTGAATTTTTGAACGCAAAATTAGCTGCACTAATTAGCGGACGCCATGTCAGGTTTGAAGACCCCCTGAGGTGCCTAAACAAAGGAGCTCCCCCACAAGTGACCCCATTTTGGAAACTAGAGCCCTCAAATAATTTTTCTAGATGTTTGATGAGCACTTTGAACACCTGGGGGCTTCACAGAAGTTTATAACGTTGAGCCGTGAAAAGAAAAAAAAATTTTTTTACCACAAAACTGTTGCTTCAACTAGGTAGCTTTTTTTCACAAGGGTATCGGGAAAAAATGCAACATAAAATGTATTGTCCATTTTCTCCTGAGTACGCAGATACCTCATATGTGGTGGAAAGGAAATCAAATGTTTGGACACACGGCAGTGCTCGGAAGGCAAGGAGCGCCATTTGAATGCAAAATTAGCTGCACTCATTAGCGGACGCCATGTCAGGTTTGAAGACCCCCTGAGGTGCCTAAACAATGGAGCTCCCCCACAAGTAACCCCATTTTGGAAATTAGAGCCCTCAAATAATTTTTCTAGATGTTTGGTGAGCACTTTAAACACCTGGGGGCTTCACAGAAGTTTATAACGTTGAGCCGTGAAAAGAAAAAAAAATTTTTTACCACAAAACTGTTGCTTCAACTAGGTAGCTTTTTTTTCACAAGGGTATCAGGAAAAAATGCACCATAAAACGTATTGTCCATTTTCTCCTGAGTACGCAGATACCTCACATGTGGTGGAAAGTAATTGTTTGGCGCATGGCGGGGCTCAGAAGAGAAGGGCACCATTTGACAGCAAAATTGATTGGAATCATTAGCGGACGCCATGTCACGTTTTTAGACCCCCGCCATGGTGCCTAAACAGTGGAGCTCCCCCACAAATTACCCCATTTTGGAACTAGACCCCTCAAGGAATTTATCTAGATGTTTAGTGAGCCCCTTGTACCCCCAGGGGCTCCACTGAAAGTTGATAACGTTGAACCGTGAAAATTATTTATTTTTTTAAAAAACTTTTTTTTTAAATTTTTGCAGCAACAAGGTAGTTTTTTTTTTCTCTTTTTACAATGGTATCAGGAAAAAATGCACCATAAAACGCATGGTGCAATTTTTCCCGAGTACGCAGATACCTCACATGTGGTGGAAATCAATTGTTTGGGCGCATGGCGGGGTTCAGAAGACAAGGAACGCCATTTGACTTTTCAAACGCACAGACGCAGTGCACTGATCGGCCGCTGCAGGAGGCACGGTCGGATGAGATACAAAAAGCGCTGGGGATACGAAAAAAAAAAAAAAGTCACGAAAAAATTGAGCAGGGAAGTTGATCCGCGCACAGCGGGACGCACGGACAGATGCGATACTTTTTTTTCCGTATCTCCGACGCTTTCTGTATTGCATCAGTCCGTGCGTCCCGCCAAGCGCTGATCAGGGATGCACATAACGGATCGGCATCCCTGCTCAATTTTTGGCGTGACTTTTTTTTCCGTATCCCCGATGCTTTTTGTCACGCCAAAAATTGAGCAGGGATGCCGATCCGTTATGTGCATCCCTGATCAGCGCTCGGCGGGACGCACGGACAGATGAGATACAAAAAGCGTCGGGAATACGGGAAAAAAAGTCCCGCCAAAAACTGATCACGGATGCAGATACGTTATCTGCATCCCTGATCAGCGCTTGGCGGGACGCACGGACGCATGAGGTGTAAAAATAGAAAAGGGATAGAGGAAAAAAAAGAAAAAAAAAAAAAGTTATACTCACAGTACCCAGAGGATTAGCAGGAGGAACAGCTTTACAGCAGCAGCCAGCAGGCAGGAAGTTGGACACCTCAACAGAAGACCCAGGAAGAAGGACCCAGCGATGGAGTCAGATGTGATCGGCCGGTGAAGACAGGTAAGAGGACGTCGGGGGGACAGCAGAGGGGGAGGGGGACAGCAGAGGGGGAGAGGGACAGCAGAGGGGGACAGCAGAGGGGGAGGGGGAGAGCAGAGGGGGAGAGCAGAGGAGGGAGATACCGGAGGAGCTGCAGAAGAGAGATCACGGGGGAGGCCGGCAGATTGGGATGTTGGGGGGCAGACCGGGATGTCGGGGGGCAGACCGGGATGTCTGGGGGCAGACCGGGATGCCTGGGGGCAGACCGGGATGTCGGGGGGCAGACCGGGATGTCGGGGGGCAGACCGGGATGTCTGGGGGCAGACCGGGATGTCTGGGGGCAGATCTGGATGTCTGGGGGGGCAGATCGGGATGTCGGAGGACAGATCGGGATGTGGGGGGGCAGATTGGGATGGCGGGGGGGCAGATCGGGATGGCGGGGGGCAGATCGCAGGGGGGCACGGGCAGGGGCCATTACGGGAGCGCGCAGGAGCAAATCACAATAGCGCGCAGGGGCTGCAAGAGAGCAGGGGAGGAGGGATACCGGAGGAGCTGCAGAATAGAGATGGCGGGGGGCAGATCGGGATGTCGGGGGGGCAGATCGGGATGTCAGGGGGGCAGATCGGGATGGCGGGGGGGGGGCAGATCGCAGGGGGGCACGCGCAGGGGCTGCAAGGTGAGCACAATACTCACCGCTCCTGCTCCTGCGACGTGACGTGACAGCAGCGGCAGCAGCAGCGGTGGAGTGGTACCACTAGTACCAGCCAGTGCTGCACGCTGCAGACATGTTGGGGGAGGGTCCCCAGACCAGCACAGGCCTGGGGAGGGCGGCCACCGGCAAATCAGACCGCCCCACTGCACACTGATTGGAGCGATTGCGCGTCATCGCACGATCGCTCCAATCAGTGCTGCAGGGGGGGGCCACGGTGTCTGCTTGCTTCCAGCCAATGATCGGAGCTGCTGCAGCCCCGATCCTAGCTGGATTTTACAAGATCACGCTATTTTTGGCATTTTTTTTTGCCGAAAACAGCGTGATCAATGTGATTGGCGGTTCCGATTTGAACAGCCAATCACATCGATCGCCTATGGGGGGTGGCGATGCCACCCCCCCTGGGGTCAAGCAAAGGTCCCCTGCTGTAAGAAACAGCAGGGGACATCATTTGAAAGCCGTTGCTATGGCCACGGCAATCAAATGATGTTTAGGCAGTAAAATTACGTCCCTGGTCGTTAAGTCACGTTAAAATAGGACGTAATTTTACTGCCCGCGGTCGTGAAGGGGTTAATTCTATAATGGATGACTTCAGCGAGTTTGGAGCAGTGTTGGGTATTCGCATAAACTTCACTAAATCTCATGCTTTGGCTATTTTAAAAACTGCTCAAAAACGGTGGCCATTCCCCTTCCCCTTTCAGTGGAGGGGAGATTCCCTGCTTTATCTTGAAGTCCATCTGCCCTCTATCCTCCATAATATCTGTACATTAAATGTCTGTGTTCTTATCTCTACAGTTGTTCAGGAAATTCAATCCTTGAAATCCCTTAAACTATCCTTTGAGGGTAAGGCCCATCTTATTAAAATGATTTATTTCCCCAAACTTCTTTTTCCCTCACATACATTGCCAGTTTTGCATCTAAAGCCGGCTTCTAACGAGGGCCCTCCATCAATTTATTTGGGGTTCAGAATGGGTTTCCAGAATTAGTATATTTTAAGTTGCAACAAACAAAATTCTTGGGTGGCTTTAATCTCCTGAATGTACGCCTTTACAATATAGCGGCCATATTTCAACACTGCTTGGATTGGATCAGTGCTTCCACATGCTTCACTAATACCCCAATAGATGAGGCTATGTGTGGACCCTTTAATCTCCCTGTTTTGCTCCATCTACGACTAGTCTATGTCCCTGTAGCAGTTAAATAGAACCCCTTACTATGGTCAGTTGTTTTGGGTTGGCGCCACCTATGATGTCTTGGGGGACTCGACCCTTACATCTCAGTTCTTCCTTTTCAAGGCAATCCCTACTTTTTGCAGTGTAGGCCACGTCCTGTTTATCGTGTGCTTGGGACTAATGGCTGTCGTGTGACATGCTGTCGGATAAACAACGCTCGCTTACCTCAGAGGACATTGCCCTCAAGCATCTGATCTGGCGGGCGATAATTCCTGTCCAGGTCAGACATTATGTAGACTCTAAATTACGAGCTATCCCAGAAGATGTTAGAGAGTACCCCTTAAATTTAATTTCCATTACAGCCCATAGAGGGACGTATTCATTTAGTCTCATATATAAGCTTCTTAAGCCTTCTATCCAGTGGTCGAACTCTTCGCCAGGCCTGATGTATGTGTCCCAGTTAACTTACTGTTTGGAAAAGGACCTCTTGGAAGCCACGCAACATATTATGTCCATGTTACCATTTAATAGTAACAAAACCATGGCACTCATGATATTTCATAGAGCATATATTTCCCCCACAGTTAAATCTAGGGTGTCCCCATCGGGTGACTATCCTTGCCCTAAATGCATTTATTCCTCGGTTGACATTTTAAATGACTCCGGGATTGCCCGAGAGGTATGGCGTGCACTCTCATAACACCTTATTAATACCTTTGATCTTTCTATTTCCCTGTCTCCTGAGTGGGCCATCTTCAATATTCTCCCACAAGACAAGCTGGCTAGGCTTCCTTCCCATCAGCGCCGCACTTTATTAAACTGGGCGGCGGCCACCCATAAAAGTATCTTAAATCTCTGGGCACAAGACACAATCCCTACTCTTAGTTTAATTAGTGCAAAGGTGGCCTACCTCTTCAAAATGGATTGGATAGAGTCCTTACTTATCAAAGAGCATCTCACGAAATGCTTTTTTCTTACATGGACTTCCTTTATTAATATCCAACCACTGTCCATGCGCCAAGTGGCGCATGATCACTTCCAATATACAGATTGGTACATGAGTGAGCAAATTGCTGGTGGAGTTCCTGTTAGGCTTGTGTAATGTTTTGTCACAAGGTTTTTCTGTGCATGCCCTAGGGAGGGGGGACGTGGGAAAGGGGTGATGGAAGGGTTCTGGGACGTTCTCCAGGTTTGTTGGTTTATACTTAAAATATGCAGTCAAATCTCCCTTTTTTTTTGTTTTACTATTGACTTACTGTTACTTACTGTTACTTCCTTTTGTTTCCTTTGTATTGTTCACTTTTTAAAATGTAAATGCCAGGCAACATCCTGTGTGTTGCATGGACCATACCTGACTGCTGTGTACAGGCACTATGGGGAATTGGGGGGGGGGGAGCAATTGATGTCACTGTCCTGGTGTCTGCCTGAAATGTTTTTAAATGTCAAGAGTCCAAGATGTGTCTCCAAGTTGTGTCTTGTCTGTACTGATAGGGGTATGGGAGCATTAGCCCTACACCTGTCTCTCATCCACCTCTATATTTCTTCTGTCAATAGCCTAGGAAGCTAATGGCTATACGAAAACAGTGGTGCTGCTCTATAAAACATATATTTTCTGTTTCAGAAGCTTTTTGATCTCTCTAAAGGTGTTTCCTCGGCCTTACATTTAGCATCTCATCGAATTCAATGTGGTTTGAAAAAATCAATAAAGGTTTGAAGTTCGGTTCGATAAAGGTTTGATGAAAGCACCTCTTGTTTGGTTTGGCGAACCGAACCTTGAGAGGTTTGCTCATCTCTATTTGTGATCTGCTGGCTCCTCCAGTGTTTCATAAAGTAAGCTGTAGGTCACCCTTCAATGCAATAGGGTGACAATAAGAGTGGAGTCAGGGACCTTAGATTAAAAGCACCAATCCAGGGCTGAAAAAAAATAATGCTCGATTGATGCTTTCAACAACAAAAGCCATAACAGAAGAAGGATAAAGGATTTGTCTAAGTATTACAATGTGTTTAACTAAAGGTCCTGTTACACACAACGACGAATCTAATGAAATATTGCCAGGGTCACTGATTCTGTGACGCATATCCGGCATCGTTAGCGGCGGCGTTGCATGTGACACCAACGAACGGCCGTTAACGATGGAAAATTCTCAACAAATCGTCCACCGTTGACACGTCGTTCATTTTAAAAAAAACGTTGATTGTTGAGGAAACAGGCTGTTCGTCGTTCCCGAGGCATCACACATCACTATGTGTGAAACCTCGGGAATGATGAACTACAGCTTACCTGTGGCTGCTGGCAATGAGGAAGGAAGCTTTCACCAGCGACATCGTTAGCGATTTTGCTGCGTGTAAAGCCCCCTTGAGGCCCAAATGCAACTAATTGGCTTGTGGAGAATTCCATCTACCTTTGAAAAGTGGTCAAGGAAAGGACAACCAGTGACATAATCACAATGAAGCTGTGCTTCTAATTGCTTTAAAGGGAACCTGTCAGGTCTAATGTGCACCCAGAACTACGAGCAGTTCTGGGTGCATATTGCTAATCCCTGCCTAACCGTCCTTGTATACACTAGCATAGATAAAGGGATCTTTAGAATAAGTATTTCTAAACATCTTTTACCGTATGCTAATGAGCGAGAGGACTAGTCCCCTGGGTGTCAGTTCCCCTGGCTAGTTGGCTCCATTAGCATGTTAGTATGCCCATGTGGGTGTGCTAACATGCTAATGAATGTGAAGAATTAGAGGATCATCTCACTCACCTCTCCGCTGCCATAGCTGCCCGACACTGGATTTCGGCTCAGTGCACATGACCCCGGAGTTTCGGTATCTATAATGCAGATTGCATATTTTCAATGTATTTAATGTTGCTTATAAGAGGTATATGTTACTTTACCACTAGTGGAAACAGACAGATAAGGGCCCCTGTGCAAGAACAGTTTTTTGACACTTTTCAGTCCAATAACTCATCAAAGTGCATGAGTTTTCTTGCTTTGGAGTTAGAAATGGGCCCCTTTACTTCTAGGGCCACTGTGCGGCTGCACAGTTTGCATCAATGATATATCTGCCCTGGCTTTACTCCCTTCTGCTCTGTGGAGTATCCCTTCAGTCTTATAGCTTAGTATTAGGATAAATTATTATCGTCACACAATATAACAAAAAAAGGACAGATACACCTGTGACCATAAGTGAAACATTTTAGGTAACCCTGATCATGGAATCATGGAAATAAAAATATTAGTATAGCAAGGTAACTTCAATTTCCAGAGACGCAGAAGATTCTGAGAATGAAAACTCATAACAACCTTAAACACAGTTGGAGCAGGAATAAATGTGAATTTATGTCATTCTACATTATTAATATGCTCTTGGACTTGTGTAGTGATAAAGCTTTCAATTCCAAATAAATAATTTGAAAAATAAAACTTTGTGTTAATTGCAATATTTTTTTCACTATAGGGAAATGTTTGGGTACTGTGTACTCTGGGATTATTCTACTAAAGATATAATAATACAGTATCATAATATGCAGAAAATACATACATAGCAAACTGGAATATTATCAGATATCATCCTTTGCAGAATAATCTTACTTATTTACCAATATTTTGTGTAGCTTTCTTTCTTTACTGCTAAGTTTAGTTTATGTATTTGTCATAAAATCATTGAGGTTCCCCTATGAATGTTGATGAATGGGCAATGTTCTACTGATGGCACAGAAAATGAAAAATAAATTACAGGGCAGGCTATGATCTCTGAACAAATTAGTCTCACGGACTATAGTATATATCAACCATCTTTGTCAGTATTAATATACAATCCTGTCAGTTGCCTTCCTCCAATGATGAACACACAAGTTGAGAGACTATAAAACGTTAAGGGAGCCTCACAAATTTCCGTGTAATAAGCCAATGAAAAAATAAAATGGAAGCACAGAATAAAAATGGATATTTAAAATGATAGACTCATTGTGTGTATATACAGTATAACTCTCTTAGCATTTTATTCGATAAAATGAAAGTATTAACATTTATAATTTATATACAGAATATTACAATAAAGAGTAAACCCCTCACATTTTTTGTTAACATTTAATTATATCTTTTCATGGGACTAAATTGAAGATATAACACTTTGACTTAAAGTAAAGTAGTTAGTATGAAGCTTGTATAACAATATAGATATTGTGTGCCCTCTAAATACTTCAACATGTCAAAACCGCTGGCAAAAATAAGTAGACTTATAAATAAAAATGGCCATATTATGCCAGACGTGTCAATATTTTGCATAGCTATCATTACTTGTAAGCACTGCCTTAATTCTCTTGGGCATAGAATTTACTAGAGCTTCAGAGGTTGTGTCTGGAATTATCTTCCACTCCTTCATGACAATATTACAAACCTGGTGGATGTTAGAGACTTTGTGCTCCCGCACCTTCTATTTGAGGATGCCCCAAATTTGCTCAATATGGTTTAGATCTGGAGACATGCTTGGCCAGTCCAACACCTTTATCCTCAGTTTCTTAGCAAGACAGTGGTGGTAATTTTGGAGGTGTGTTTAGGGCTATCATGTTGGAATACTGCTCTGTGACCCTGTTTTCAGGACAGTAGGTCACAATACATGTTGGCATTCATGGTCTCCTGAATGAACTGTAGCTTTTAACAGCTGGCAACACTCATGCAGCCCAAAACCATGACACTCCCACCACCATGTTTGACTGTAGGCAAGACACACATGTCTTTATACTCTTCATCTCATTGCCACCACAAATTTGACATAATCTGAGGTAAATAAGTTTTTCATGTTCTTTTCACACCACAGGACATTGATCCAGAATCCATATGCATAGTCTGCTTGTCTTCAGCAAACTGTGGGCTTTCTTGTGCATCATCTTTAGAAGAGGCTTCTGTTACAGGGGTACTGTCGGATTAGGATAACGTGGTGTATATCCCAATCACCAGTCGGAGACCACCATGCTTCAAGATGGTAAAGAATCTGCTGGCGACCCATAGGTCAGGCGGATAATACAGAGCTTGGTAGCTCTGAAATAATATGAACCTGACCCAAGTTAAATGTCACTCGGATTAGGATAACTGTAAACCCAGTTCACACCAGAGGGTCCACACACATCAGACAGGAACTCCCCTGTTAGCACCACAGGGGTCCTGGAGCTTACTGTCTGTGTGAGTAGGGGGCACACCGGAACAGACGGCGCAGCAGCCACAGCCCAGTTAACCCCACTGGGCTGCCCAAGCAGGACTGAATGGTAGGACATGTGTGGAAAAGCTGACCCTGTGTGTGCTGAGCTGCGAGTGTCTTGGTGCGACAATCACTGATCGCCTAGCTCTGCCTACCACTCCTACACAAAGTCTATAGCTGTGATGGGCTCTAGACATGAGCATGTATGTGTGCTCAAAGCAAATGTGAACACTGCGCACCTCTATGCAGTCTCCATGCTCTTTTATCACCTAGGGTCCACCTTAAACCCAAGGTGAGCAACAATGGTGCCTCCAGGAGCCAATAGTGGAGTGACACATCACCAGTGACGTCACCAGCGGCCTATCTGGAACTGCCACCTCACTGGTTACAGAATGGCAGCTCTGCCCCAAACACCCTACTAGTCATCGTCTGATGACCAATGGTGGGGTGCCAGGTCATAGAGGCAGGCCTTCGCGAGCCAGTCTGGAGTGGCCACATCATCTGGACACCTGATATCCAGCCTATCAGGGCCTTCCACCTCACGGACATGCCCAGTGAAGTCCTTACTGGACTTGGCCTCCAAGTGCCTTTGCATGCTCAGTAGCCTGAACAACCGACTTAGCCTCGGAAATCAGACTATCAGCCTGAGCTTGCTCAGTAGGCAGAAAACAGGACATAGGCACAGAATGAAGTCCAAGTAAATGTGCAAAAAGGCTTTTCGTAGTACGTGTGGGAGCATGCTCAGTAGCCTGAACTGAGGACTTAGCCTCAGAAATGGTACTAACAGGCTGAGCATGCTCACCAGGTGAAACACTAGACTTAGGCTCTGGCTGGGGTAAATCGGCACACACATGCGCCCTAGCCGCCTCTCCACACTTAGACGTAGAGGAATAAGCAGCCAACTGGACGACCCAATGCACGGCCTGGCGTCTGGGTGTAGCAGGAACTGCAGTAGGCTGCTTGTGGCTACGGCAGTGACGAATTGTAACAGCTTCCTTTTGGAATGATAGCCATGCACACCAATTTCACACAGTGGGTGACATATGGTTCTGAGCACTAACAGGCTTACCCACCAGCCCTGTAACCTCTGCAGCATTGACATTTATTTTTACATTTATTTTGAAAAGACAACCTCTGCTTTTGACACTGAGCATGTGCCCTTAACTTATATAGTCGACCATGGCGAGCCCTGTTCTTAGTGGAATCTGTCTTGTTAAACCAATGTATGGACTTGGCTACCATACTGCAGTTTGTTTGTTTTTTTGTGAAATCCTCAGATCATTTTTTTGCCATGAGGTGCCATGTTGACTTTTCAGTGACCAATATCACAAAGTGGTGAGTGATAAAAGCCAAATTTAACACATCTGCTTTCCATTTACAACTGAAACCTTATATCACTAATGAGTCAGATGATACCAGGGAGTGAAAATGATTATTAGGCACAATTTGGCCATTTTTAGTTAGGGGTGTACTCACTTTTGTTATCATCTGTTTTGACATTAATTGCTGGGTTTTCAGTTATTTATATAGCACACCAAGTTTAGACTGTTATACAAGCTGTAAACTGATTTCTTTAACATTATATCAAAGTGGTATATCTTTAGAGTAGTCCTATGGAAGGTTAAAACAAATTATTTACAAAAATGTGAGGAATTTACTCATTTTTATGATATACTGTACATAATTGTAACATAGCAGCCGGTATGTATCACAGAAGTGATGTAAACCTGGAAGTCGGCTCTGGTATAGGTAGTGCTACAAGTTTCCAGGACATTCCAGGGACAGATTTTACAGATGGCTGGAGAGATGGGTGGGTATGGCTAGCTACATACATCGCCTATAGGTGTCTCTTATGTTTCAAAATGGAGACTGATTGTATGACACATGGTCAGTGTGGGGAGAATGTGCTGTGTCCAGGAAAGAAATCCTCTGAGAGAAAAAACATTAACTTGTCCTGACTGTGACCATGTGTGTAGAGATTGTCAAGCCTCTGAGAGGAACCCTCTGAAAGAAAACAGGGTTCACTTCTTCTGACCGAGGGTCGGTGTGTGGCGGTAAGAAATCTACTGTAAGAAGTCTCTCTGCTGGGATTTGTGTAATGGACTGTCACTGAACTTCCACAGCTTGTAACGTGTATTCTGATTTTTCTGCATTGAAAGGCCATTTATTTTCTGCATTGGTGCCATGTTTTATGGAGTGTTAATAGTGCAGCCTGGTGACATAATGCAACATCTGTCTTGTCTCATATTTCAAGAACAATCTCTTTTAAAGTCAGGATGCTAAGTGGAGAGTAATGCTTAACGTGTCTCTTCAGATTTCTCTAAAAGTTTTCAATTGAGTCCAGAGACATATTTGGCCACTGAATGACTTTCACCCTGTTCTTCTTCAGAAATGCAACAATGGCCAATGTGTGTTTTGGATATTTTTTTTTTATTGGAAACGTGCATGTTCATCAAGGGCACAGAATGATGGAATCATCGTCTCTTTAAATATTGAAAAGTACATCTGGAAATTCATGATACTATCAATGAAAGCTCCCTCACACCAGCACAAAGCTCCACAAAATGACTCTGCACCATGCAATTGGAAAAACAAATTTTGAAAAAAGAATGGTGCTTACAGTGAAACATGGTGGTGGCAATGTATTTATCTGAAGTTTTATGATTGCTTCTGCTGTCAGGAAGCTAAATTTCATTGATTTTATGATAAATTCACAGATGTAATGCTCTGTATTAAAAATAAGATGCTATCATCACTGCATGCAGTTGATAAATGTGCATTATTTATAAATTCATGGTGTCTACAGTTAAGACAAATGGCAAAAGCAAAGGTAACAAGCAGGATGCAGACAATAATAGTAATATTTATTCACTTATATAGCACAATTAATTCCATAGTACTTTACATACATCAACAACACTGTTCCCATTGGCGCTCACAATCTAAATTCCCCATCAGTATGTCTTTGGAGTAAGGAAGGCAAGCAGAATTTGAGAGCAAACCCAAGCAAACATGGGGAAAAAATACAATCTTCTAGCTGATGGTGTTAGCAAGACTGCAGTGCTAACTTCTGAGCCACTGTGCTGTGCAGCATCAATAAAAGACTAAAGAGAGTCAATTGAACAAACAAAGAACTTTATTGCTAATAAAGTTGACAATAAAGTTGAAAATATTAAAATAGAACCAGTAAAGTCTTCTAAAGCAGCAGTTAGGGGTACTTTGCACCCTGCAGTATCGCTAGCATCGGCTAGCAATGCCGAGCACGATAGTACCCGCCCCCGTCGCACATGCGATATCTTGTGATAGCTGCCGTAGCGAACATTATCGCTACAGCAGCTTCAGACGCACATACCTGCCATACATGGACAACTGATAAATGGCCCAAGGACTGGATAAGATGAGTGTTCAATCATATTTCCAAGAATGGAGTGTTATGGACAAGATTATGAACTATTATGAGTATATAAGAGTTATATGGAGATATCCAAAAACCAGGATTTAAGATGCTGTTTGAGACTGTGTACCACATCTAGTTCTGCATTTTTGACATAAGACTCAGACAGTCTCTACTTTCATGTGATAAGTGAATCATGCTGACATTGCTTAATATAAATGAGGAAGCAAGCACATTATAGTATATTGTATATCACAGAATAAGCTGTTCTACGTTATCCAATAGGATAGACGTGTTACGTATTCTTGGCTCCTAGCCAAGAACTCCTTTTTAATGTTTGTCCAACTTCTGTATTAAATCAGTCTTACTTTCAATTCATATCCGAGTACGTCTCTGGTGTGTATGAAAGAGAGTGGTATGCATGCTACCACAATTGACTCATAATTTGGAGCAGACAGATTTAAGAGGGATGCACACTTAGATTGCATCACAGTAAATAAATGGACCGCCTTATCAGTGGCGCCCAACGAACCTTAAGACGGAGCTCTGGATGACGGATGGCCGTGCTGACACCTTGATTCAAAAGGCAACTACACAAGAGGGGAAATTGCGCACTCCACAGGCAGGTGAGAAAATCTGTTTAATCTCACCAAGCGGACCTCATGCGTGTACTTGCATTTCGAAAGGGGGGGTTGGGCTATCCCAGTCTAGACACCTAATGACCACCATCTCGCATGGTATGGACGTATTGAGAGAACCCACCTGGTCAGGTTCACCTTAAGCTGTCTGTATAAATGTAATTCTAAATCACGTAAAATGTAATGTGGTTTGGGGGGGGGAGTTGTCTGTTCTGTGGAGAAAGCAGAGGTTCCAAGTTTCGTTTTCTCTGACTTAACTGCAGAGGAAAATGAGGAAGTTGTTATATACGCTGGTTATATGGAGATATATATATATATATATATATATATATATATGGTTATATGTGTGTGTGATGCAGGTGAGATCAGCCACCTGGATGGTATATATAGTGTCTTTATTGTTATGTCAATCAATGTGTTGGTTCATTATTTTGCCTGTCTGGAAGACTAAAGAGAATAATAGCAGACACTGGCATTCGAGCAAAAATGAGGAAGTGTAACGTATAATAGCAGCTGTTTCTTTGATGAGGGAAAATTGTACTCTGTAAAAAGTTAACTGTTTGTGTAAGGGACAGTATAAAAAGGTATACTGTTGGTATATACCGATGTGTGGCGTGTCATCAATAGTCGATAATTGATAAGGCTGAGGGCCAGGTACAGAGTTATGGTAAGAGCCCTAACTGTATCCTGGTAAGTCTCCCATAGAGAGGAGATGGTAAGGGGGGTTGATTTTGGTTTCTGCCTGTACAGAGTTATGGTAAGAGCCCTGACTGTATCTGGTGGAATCTAATGTGTTCTCCGAGATCCTAGGTAGGAGGAACATTGGCAGAATCCCTTGACTTTGGTCTTAAATTGGAATTATTGAGTTGTGGATGGACAACCCTCATGGGGTTTATGAATTGTGAACAGATCTTGCTAGTACTCGAGGTATCAAGAACAGCTGGCGTATAGTGAGCGTGAGTAATTTATTATCACTCAGGTGACACTGGTGCTCTATTTCTTCCTGGAAGACTTTTGAATGTATAATGTACGCTGTTTCTGGTGTGGAACACCGTAGTGAAATTGAAAAAAGAGAAGTGTTAGGTTTCTATTTCAACTTCTGTGATGAAGTCAAATTAGACCAGCAAGTTTAATTGTAATGACATACGTATGTTGAAAAAGAGAATTCTCCCAAGGGGGGAGATTAGATGAGAATTGATTTAAGGTACAGGATGTGATATTGAATGTCAATATAGTGGAAGTATTGAGATGATTTGAAGAAATGCAATTCTGAATCTAGCAACTACACTATGTGTATTTTACCTGTCTGTGAAAATGGCTTGTCCAGTCCCATTATTAGAAGCAACGCCCTCCACCATATAAGCTGTCCCATAGGGTGGACTTGTGTACCCTATTATTTCCTGTCCTGAATGTAGATTTCTTTCTGTCACTCAGTGTTTTGCCCAGCTCTGGGTGGGGTATGGTATGGGGATATTATTGCAGGGGCTGACAGGAGATAGGGACACGCTGGAGGCTTGGCTCTGACCACCATTAGGTCTACCGTCGAACTGTGGAACTATTGGACTATTGCGCTTATACCTCATGTCAGCAAAACGCTACTGAAGATCTTACAAAGATGGTTACCGCCTTATTTTGACAAAGAGCGAACAATCAGGATTCAGAAAATGTATAGGAACAAGAGATGAAATTGCTAGTATTAGATGGATAATGGAAAAGGTCAAACAATATAACAAGGAGCTCTATTTTTGCTTCATCGACTACAGCAAAGCCTTTGACTTTGTTGCTCACCACATACTTTGGAATACCATGAAGGATATATTGTGCCAAATTATCTATTTAGTCTCATCAGTACACTTTACATCAACCAAAAAGCAGAAGTCTGAAGGGATCACAGTGAAATGGCATGGAAGTAAAACAAGGAGCCAGACAAGGCATCATCCTGTCACTATTTCCCTTCAATTTAAATGCAGAAGCTATTTTCCGAAAGGCTGGACTTGCTGAAGAAGAAATTTAAATTGCTGGACGAATCACTAGCAATCCTAAATACGCAGACGATACAACAATGATAGCAACAAGCAGAGGTGGAATGAAACACTTATTACGGAGTGTCAATATGGAAAGCTCAAACATGGGACTCCTATTTAATACAAATAAGATAAAGATATTAACTACTGCCACGTATGTCCAGGTCACATTTGAGATGGATGGTGACAAAATGTAAGTTGTAAAGGACTTCAACCTACTCACATCAATGATCACTCAAGATGCAGCTATGAAACCAGCAGTCAATAGGAGAATAGCTATGGGGAAATCAATAATAAAGTCACCTTACAAGGTCCTCAATTCAAGAAAAATGTCACTGTTGAAGACCCGATTTGTACATAATCTGGTCTTTTCTGCAGTAACATATGTATGCGAAACCTGGTTGATAAAGAAACAAGACAAAAGAATAATCAATGCCTTCAAAATACAATGCTGGAGAAGGATGCTATCAAAACCATGGATGGCAAAAACAAAAAAAATATCAATTTTGAACAATTCAAGGCATGTCCCTCAAAGCAAGGATCACCAAGCTATGACTTGCCTATGCAAAACACTACATATAAAGAGAGCAATCACTGCAGATGGACATCATGGTCAGAACAATAGAAGGAACAAGGTGAAGAGGAAGAGAAGCAACCTGGTGTCTTTATACAATCCAGAAAATGGTGTAGAAAGCCGTGGTGGACACATCTAGGCTTGCACAAGATCGATCTTCCTATAGAGCGTTAATCCACCAAGCCACCATTGCTCGTGATCGAGGTGAAGGAAGTATAGGAAAATAAACTGGGAAACATTTTAGTGGCAGTCTCCTTATGTAATGTGGAGTTGCTTGATTTCATCTGGTGTCGGTAGCTATAGTTCAAAGATAGTATCTTGAACTCACAGATGTACTCATTTATAATAAAAAAGATACTACCACCATTCTGTGCCCTTGGTAGACGAGCAATGTTCCAACATGAGAATAATACAAAACAAAAGAGTGTCAACTTCTTCCGTGCAGCTTCAAAAAACGTGTTCATCATTGGCAGAACTGAATGCAATTGTGTAGTGATTATGTGTATATGTGAATATCGGTAATTAAAGAGTACATTCTAAAGATTATTTTTTTTGCATTTGATTTATTAAAATATTCCCATCGAAAACCAAGTTACGAAGGTGGTGGCATTACTTTTCATTCAACCCTCGTCCTTAAACTGGGTTTGACTTTTGTTCTGCATTCTAATTTTGATTTATTTTCAGTAATTAAAGACCTTAACCTGTTCCTGCGGAAATTGATATTACACAAACTGCATGCTAAAAAAGACATAGGTACCTCTAACATGACCGCTTTGGAGCAGGAAGCTTTAGAGGCCCTTGAAGAATTGGAGGAGGAGTCTTCCGGCCATTCGCCAGGTAATTTCCCTCGACATGTTATGCCTAAATCTACCACATTTCCCCCCCTGTCATTATGTCCACCAATTCAGATTTTTGGTGAGCTGGTAACCAAGGATTTAAAACAGCTCTCCCTGAGTGGTGGTATTAACAATCTCTCTAATCAACATAAGAGGGCCCTCAGGGAGTTACAAACTCTGGAGGGAGTTGTTATTAAGCCACCAGACAAGGGGGGGGAATGTGGTGGTATATCCAGTAGAACATTACGAGAGGGAAGCATGGAGGCAGTTGAGGGATCGAGAATCCTATGAACCCCTTTCTATGAATCCAATTAAGAGATATACACAGGAGCTTGAGATTATATTGATGAGGGCATTTGAAGCAGGGATCATTCCATAGAAGATTTTTGATGGACTCTTCGTCAGGTCACCAGTGAAACCTAAATTTTACCACCTCCCGAAAATTCACAAGAACCCTGAGGTACCCCCAGGGCGTCCTATAGTTTCTGGCATAGGAGGGTTATGTGACGTTGTGTGTAAATTTATTGAACATTACTTACACCCACTTGTGGAAACGTTACCCTCCTATGTCAGAGACACCTCGGACGTCCTGAGGAGGTTGGATGGTCTTGTTCTGGAGGAGGATGTATCATTGGCGACCATGGACATGGAGTCCCTCTATTCCAATATCAGGCATCGGGATGGCCTGAGGGCAACACAATTTTTTCTTGACATGAGTAACCTGGACAAATCCCTGGTCCAGCTGATTATGGAGTTATTGGAGTTTATGTTGACGCACAACATTTTCGTTTTCAGAGATAGGTTCTTCCTTCAAGCGGCGCGGCACTGCGATGGGGGCGGCTTGCACGCCATCTTACGCAAACCTCTTCCTAGGGCACTGGGAACGGGAGGTTTTAAGGGATGGTGTGCTGGCGAGCTCCCATGCGCAGTGCTGGCTTTGCTACATTGACGACATTTTTCTCGTCTGGGGAGGAACCATCTCTGGACTCGAATCTTTTGTGCATCGACTCAGCTCCAATGACCTCAATATAGTTATGACACATCACTTTGATTCTAGGAAAATTGATTTCCTTGACATCCAGATCTCCATTGGTGATCATGGTGTGGTGTCCACAAACATCTTCCGCAAATCCACTGTGGTGAACGCTCTCCTGCATGCGACCTCAGGACATTCTAGGTCAACAATTGAGGCTGTTTTAACAGGTCAATTTCTGCGCTTACGCAGACTTTGTTCCTTGACGGATACCTTTATTGATGAATCTAGAGACATGCAGGAGAGATTCACCAATAGAGGATATAGCGGGAGGTGTATTAAACGAGGATATCAGCGAGCTTTGGGATCTGCACTTAATCAGTTATTAACTGGGAACACAAGTGAGAGGGACACAAAATTGGGATCTACGGTCAGGTTCATCTCCACGTATTGTCGTCAATGGGGTAAGATTGGGGAGATCCTCAATAGACATTGGGGTATCCTCAGAACAGAACTCTCGATGACTGGATATCTACTAGACCACCCAATGATGACCGCTAGGAGGGGCAGGAGCCTCAGGGATATGCTTGTCCATAGTGGGGGAGAAACCGCCCTCCCTTTTTGGATGTGGACCTCCACAATAGGGCTGCTATCCCTGTGGCTCTTGCCATGGCTGCCAAAATATTGTCCAGCCCACCTCCTTCATAACGGTGGATGGGAGGAGGGAGTTCCGTATCCGTGATTTCATCTCCTGTGGGACGTCAGCAGTAATTTATTATGCCAAATGTGGTTGTGCTAAGGTGTATGTTGAGCTGACCTCCCGGAAACTCCGGATCAGGACAAGAGAACATGTTCGGGACATTATTGCGGCGAGAGAAGCTATGGACCTGGCGGTCTTAAAAACAATCCCTCGACATTTCCTTGAGTTCCATAACTGTGATCCCAAAACATTTAAAGTTCGGGGGATTGACAGGGTTCATTTGGGGATTCATGGGGGTGACATCAAAAAACGGTTAGCACAGGTGGAGAGCCGTTGGATCTTCACTTTGGGCACAATGTCCCCCCATGGCCTAAATGAACGCCTGAGCTTTGCCCCATTCCTCTAAAATAATGAAACCTAGGATGAGCTTCTGTGATGTGGTGGTCCTCTCTATTCCATTATATGGTAGTCTTTTCAGTACAATAGTTTTATTAGTGGTTTTATATACTTATTCACTTACTTATTATTATACATGTATCTACCATACATTACTCTCCTGAATAGTAGTTGATGTTCTTTATACCGTTGCTATGACAATGTGAGTGGATTTTTATGTTCTGGTTTGCAATTTTAACAGTGTGTCTTTTTTATGTTCAATTGTCTAGTATTACCTCTCCAATGTTTTGGATTCTTCACGCCATCCCTGTTTTTGGATCTGTGGTGGGCTCCCACTTTGGAGAATTTGGAATTGTTTTCCTGATGTTCGCATTGATAGTGTATATATGTGTTGGTGATTAATATACGTATTTACGGTTTATATTTTTAACTATGTCCATGTATTGCAATTGTTATTTTGCATGTCACATATATATATATATATATATATATATATATTCTAAAGTGCCTGCAGGCAAATGGCAGCGCTTAACCCTGAAAAAAACCTGCTATATTCTTGCAGCTTGGTTCTATTGGCAAAGACACCCCTTTACTTAGCCAGGTTTTAATAAATTATATAAGGGATTTTATACAAAAAATCCACAAAGAACCAGCGCTAGATGGGTTTTTTTTATATATAATTTTATTAAAGAAAATATTGCTATCCTTGTTCCAAGGCAGGGTATTTAATAGTACACAATACACTAAAACATTTTCTTAGAACCACATATACCAGAAAAAACACAATATAAATAAGTCAGAATTGAAAATACAAATAAAAATAAAGATAGAAATAAAAATATTAATAATAATAAAAATATGAAAGATAAATCAAAAACCACACAAAGGGTTTTGGTATAAACCCGTTTCCTCAGAGGTGATCCGATATTCACAATAATTAATTTCTAACTCAGCTATCGTAATGCCCCGGCCGGTGGCATATACTTGATTTAGTAAAATATTGTAACTGATAGCATATAGGTGTACCACACCACCTCTGACTAATTTGCAAGCCTATTTTGCACACATCAAGCTTTGCACAAAATGTTGTAGAAATCAGAAACCCTCAATCCCCAATGTGATGTCAGTGGGATTTGCCAGCAGATTTTGATCTGTAGTAATATAGACCTGATTCCTCCGTTAGATAAACTGAAGTTGTTGTCAATGCAGGATTAACTTGTTAAATTTTCCAAGCACCTACTTGGAAGCATGTGGTCGTGAACAATACAGGTTGTGGAGGAGATGTCAGGTTACCACAAACCCCTTAGTTAGAGTCTCTAGACCACTTTACGGTGCCACAACTAAGCGGTCCCGTATTGTCCCAGTTCCCCAGCAGCTAGGTACAGTCGCTGGAAGCACCGATTATTTGCTGCAAATATAATGTGTGATCAGCAGTTTTACTCAACCTCTCCAGCGGGCAGTCCGATCTGTGTCCAGTGTGAGCTGAATGTGTCCACACACCGAGGGAGTTTACTTGGCAAGCTGTCACTACACAGGTAAAGCAGACAGTGCAAGATTCCAATCCAGTCCACTTCCAATGTGAACAATGAGTAGCCGTAGAGGGCACCACTGGAGGACGGTTGCAAGCAAGAATAACAGCGGTAACTTCTCAACCTTTTCAGCAGACAGTCCGGACCGTGTCCTTTAGAGGCTGACTAGTGCTGCACAAGGGAGAGGTTGTTTGACAGAGTATCACCACACAGGTGGAGTAGGCAAAGCAGAGTCTTAATCCGACGCGCGTTTCGGGGGCGTGCACCGGCCCCCTTCCTCAAGGATGACTGGGCTATTGCCTAGGGCGCTATTTATGCGCATATTAAATTACTTAAAAAAAAAAAAAAAAATTCATTTTAAGAGAACATCATAAATGGTATAAATTTGCTATAATAAGTTTCTTATATTCAAAGACACTCTTGGACCAGTGATACACTAATTTTAATTTTAAACAAGAAGATTTTGAGATGGAAGCGGGTAAACAAGAAGATTTTGAGATGGAAGCGGGTGCACTAACAAAGAAATTTGTCCAGAAAGGATATAGGGGGGAGTTTCTGAAGGATGCGTATGCACAGACGAAATTGATAGAAAGAAAAAATTTACTTCAAAGTAAACAAGTCGCACCCATCTCCCCTAAATCCAATGATTTTAATATCCCCATAATTCTCCAATACACTGCACAAGTAAGAATCTTTAAAAACATTGTTAAAAAGTATTGGAACCTCTTGAAAGAGGACAAAATAATAGGGGAATTTCTGCCCACTAATCCAAAATTTATATATAGAAAGGCCAACAACATTGGCAATTTAGTGGCACCCACTATACGTAATTTTACAGTACCCAAAAAAATAGGAATGTTAGACTTGAAAGGCTATTTTCCATGCAAAAGGTGTATAGTGTGTAAAAACACAAAGAATATCACACGAAAATCCTTTGTACAGGGACAGTCAGAAATTATGATTAAAGAATTCATCACATGTCAATCAAAGGGAGTTGTATATTGCATTCAATGTCCTTGTCAGAAAAAATACATTGGGAGAACTATTAGACCCCTATGGAAAAGGGTGGGTGAACACATTCGAAATGTTAAAAATAAATGTACTAAACACCCCCTATCCAGACATTATGCGTTAAAACATGGAGGGTCTTTTAAGGGATCCGAAGTATGGGGTGTGCAAAAAATAACAAAGGACTGGAGGGGTGGCGATTTTATTAAAAAAATGTCACGAGCAGAGAGCCAATGGATTTTTGAATTGAATACTTTAAAACCATATGGACTCAATAATGACATTGAACTGTTTGCTTTTAATTAATTTATAGTTTTATATATAAAAATAGGCAGAAGAATTAAAGATACTGGTATTGATACAAAGGAAAGAGAAAAGAAAAGAGAAGAGAAAAAAAAAAAAAAGAGGAAAGAGAAAAAAAAAAAAAGAAAAAAAGGAAAAAAAAAGAGAGTATATGACCATATATGGATGTAATGGATATGGATAAATATGTATATATGTAACACACCTTAAAATTAGTGTATCACTGGTCCAAGAGTGTCTTTGAATATAAGAAACTTATTATAGCAAATTTATACCATTTATGATGTTCTCTTAAAATGAATTTTTTTTTTTTTTTTTTAAGTAATTTAATATGCGCATAAATAGCGCCCTAGGCAATAGCCCAGTCATCCTTGAGGAAGGGGGCCGGTGCACGCCCCCGAAACGCGCGTCGGATTAAGACTCTGCTTTGCCTACTCCACCTGTGTGGTGATACTCTGTCAAACAACCTCTCCCTTGTGCAGCACTAGTAAGCCTCTAAAGGACACGGTCCGGACTGTCTGCTGAAAAGGTTGAGAAGTTACCGCTGTTATTCTTGCTTGCAACCATCCTCCAGTGGTGCCCTCTACGGCTACTCATTGTTCACATTGGAAGTGGACTGGATTGGAATCTTGCACTGTCTGCTTTACCTGTGTAGTGACAGCTTGCCAAGTAAACTCCCTCGGTGTGTGGACACATTCAGCTAACACTGGACACAGATCGGACTGCCCGCTGGAGAGGTTGAGTAAAACTGCTGATCACACATTATATTTGCAGCAAATAATCGGTGCTTCCAGCGACTGTACCTAGCTGCTGGGGAACTGGGACAATACGGGACCGCTTAGTTGTGGCACCGTAAAGTGGTCTAGAGACTCTAACTAAGGGGTTTGTGGTAACCTGACATCTCCTCCACAACCTGTATTGTTCACGACCACATGCTTCCAAGTAGGTGCTTGGAAAATTTAACAAGTTAATCCTGCATTGACAACAACTTCAGTTTATCTAACGGAGGAATCAGGTCTATATTACTACAGATCAAAATCTGCTGGCAAATCCCACTGACATCACATTGGGGATTGAGGGTTTCTGATTTCTACAACATTTTGTGCAAAGCTTGATGTGTGCAAAATAGGCTTGCAAATTAGTCAGAGGTGGTGTGGTACACCTATATGCTATCAGTCACAATATTTTACTAAATCAAGTATATGCCACCGGCCGGGGCATTACGATAGCTGAGTTAGAAATTAATTATTGTGAATATCGGATCACCTCTGAGGAAACGGGTTTATACCAAAACCCTTTGTGTGGTTTTTGATTTATCTTTCATATTTTTATTATTATTAATATTTTTATTTCTATCTTTATTTTTATTTGTATTTTCAATTCTGACTTATTTATAGTGTGTTTTTTCTGGTATATGTGGTTCTAAGAAAATTTATTAGTGTATTGTGTACTATTAAATACCCTGCCTTGGAACAAGGATAGCAATATTTTCTTTAATAAAATTATATATAAAAAAACCCATCTAGCGCTGGTTCTTTGTGGATTTTTTGTATAAAATCCCTTATATAATTTATATATATATATATATATATATATTATTATTTTTTTTTTTTTCATCAGGGCAATTATGTTTGTTTGCTTTTTACACTATTAACAGTCAGATGGTTATTCTTTATCCTTTTCTTTACTCCTTTAAACTTCTAAATAATGAATTAACTCTAAAAGAGGAATGTCACTTCGTCAGTAATTTTATTTACTTTCTGACCTGGATGACCTCAGTCTGTGAGGTCATCCAGGTCAGACCATGGATGCAGATACGTTATGTGTATCCCTGATAAGCGCTTGGCGGGATGCACGGACGGATGCCATACAAAAAGCGTCGCAGATACGGAAAAAAGTCACGCCAAAAATTGAGCAGGGATGCCGATCCGTTATGTGCATCCCTGATTAGCGCTCGGCGGGACGCATGGATGGGAGGGATACAAAAAGCGTCGGGAATACGGAAAATAAAGTCACTCCAAAAATTGAGCAGGGATGCCGATCCGTTATCTGAATCCCTGATCAGCGCTCGGCGGGACGCACGGACGGATGGGATACAAAAAGCGTTGCGGATACAGAAAAAAGTCACGCCAAAAATTGAGCAGGGATGCAGATCCGTTATCTGCATCCCTGATCAGCGCTTGGCGGGACGCACGGACGGATGCGATACAAAAAGCGTTGCGGATGCGGAAAAAAGTCACACCAAAAATTGAGCAGGGATGCAGATCCGTTATCTCCATCCCTGATCAGCGCTCGGCGGGACGCACGGACGGATGGGATACAAAAAGCGTTGCGGATACGGAAAAAAGTCACGCCAAAAATTGAGCAGGGATGCAGATCCGTTATCTGCATCCCTGATCAGCGCTTGGCGGGACGCACGGACGGATGCGATACAAAAAGCGTTGCGGATACGGAAAAAAGTCACGCCAAAAATTGAGCAGGGATGCAGATATGTTATCTGCATCCCTGATCAGCGCTCAGCGGGACGCACGGACGGATGAGGTGTAAAAATGGACAGGGGATACAGAAAAAAAAGAAAAAAAGTTATACTCACAGTACCCAGAGGATTACTGACCAGAAGAGTTGCAGAGGAATAGATGGCAGAGAGATGGACAGCTTTACAGGAGCAGCAGGCAGATCAGCAGAATGCCCAGGAAGGACCCAGCGATGGAGGCAGATGTGATCAGGCCGGTGAAGACAGGTAAGAGGACGTTGGGGGAGAGCAGAGGGGGGGTGGAGAGCAGAGGGGGGGGTGGAGAGCAGAGAGGGGGGTGGAGAGCAGAGGGGGGGGAGAGCAGAGGGGGAGACCGGAGAGGGAGCTGCAGAAGCAGAATAGAGATAATGGGGGAGGCAGTCAGATCGCGGGGGGAGCAGATCGGGATGTCGGAGGGGGGAGGAGCAGATCGGGATGTCGGTGGGGCAGATCTCAGGGGGGCACGGGCAGGGGCTATCACGGCAGCGCGCAGGGGCACCACGGGAGCGCGCACGGGCTGCAAAGTGAGCACAGTACTCACGTGCAGCAGCAGCAGTGACCTGAGCTACGGCGGTGGCGGCAGCAGCAGCGGCGGTGGCGTGGTACCACAAGTACCAGCCACTGCACGCTGCAGACATGTTGGGGGAGGGCTCGCAGGCCAGCACTGGCCTGGGGAGGGCGGCCAATGGCAGATCAGACCGCCCCACTGCACACTGATTGGAGCGATTGTGCGTCATAGCACGATCGCTCCAATCAGTGCTGCAGGGGCTGGGGGCGGCATGTTTGAGGTCCACCTATGATATGCTGCAGCAGCTGCGGCATCTCATAGCTGGATCTCACAGTATCGCACTAATTCGGGCATTATTTTTGCCGAAATTAGTGCGATCGATGTGGTTGGCGGTTCAGATTTGAACAGCCAATCACATCGATCGTCGATAGGGGGTGGCGATGCCACCCCCCCTGGGGTCAAGCAAAGGTCCCCTGCTGTAAGAAACAGCAGGGGACATCATTTGAAAGCCGTTGCTATGGCCACGGCAATCAAATGAAGTTTAGGCAGTAAAATTACGTCCCTGGTCGTTAAGTCACGTTAAAATAGGACGTAATTTTACTGCCCGCGGTCGTGAAGGGGTTAATTTGGGTGACTGTTCATTTTGAGGTCTGATTACTATGACTGGACTATTTTACTAGGGCAACTTTGCACCTGTATTTCTACCTCTTTTATGAATAGATTCACCCTATTTTATATATTTTGAACATCTATACAGGGTTATGTGGGGTCTTTTCTATCCCCCTTTTGCCCTTAACCCATCTGTTTGATTTGTTGTTTAAAATGTACTGTCTTGAAGCATCATTTCAATAAATATTTTTATAGTATGATTTTGGCTTCATGGAATAGTTTGTTCACAAAATTGCAAAAATTAAAGACTTTTATTTTCTGTGCCTTCATATTCTCTGAAGTTGTTGCAATTCTATGTCATGAGATTTGCCCTGGGTCCCTGTTTTTTGTCCTTTATATATATAGACTGTATATGGTACTTAGGTTATAGTGCAAATGTTTAAAGCAGGTATGCCAAATTGATGCAAAATAAGTGTGGTTTAATTTTCATCAATTAAAAAAATGCAGAGTGAGTGAAAAAAATAAAAGTTCAGCCTGTTATTTTGAAAAACAGCTTCTAGGACACTTTGGAGAAATGTTTGCAAGAGCAAATCATTGTATTACTAAGTTATTAATTTACCTTTAAGGAATATTAGGCTATCATACATTTTATTCCATACCATAATTCCAGGAGTAGAACCACTCAGATGTTGCTTCGTGAAAGAAACAAGATGTCGTTGCCTATATGGTCTTCAGATAAATTTATGGTTATCATAATGTTCATCCAATACTAAAGTAATTCTTATCACTAAAGAGTAAACTTAATTCCAGTCTCTATTGCCCTGCACCTTATCAGCCTCTGCCAACAGTTTCATGAGGTTAATGGAACACCGGTAACTGAATGTATGGCTCATAGCTTGTTTTCATGCAATGCATTCATTGTGTAGACAATATTTGATGCCCTAGGTTTAGTATTTTGCACTCATTTTCACTTGCAAAATACTGCCATCAAGCCCAAGGTTGGTAATGGAGAGGTGTCTATGAGATAACCCCCTCCCTTCCCTCATTATCAACTCTGTAGGTAAAAAAAAAAAAAAATCCTTATTTTAAATAATAAAAAACACACACCCGTTTTCATGAATTTATTAATCAAAATACACCAATTCAGGACCAATGTAATCTACACGACTCATAATAATCCCAGCTCTGCTACATTCAGAGGCCATGGTGAGCAGTGACATTAGAACACATGATGGCCCGCTGTGGCCTCTGGAACACACTAAGAGGACTGTGAAAGCTGACAAAACTGACCCCAGATGACCTCAGTGCAGACTGTCTTACTGTGTGATACGGTGGCAGCACATTCCAACATTCTGGCACAGAGTTCACCTAAGGTCACTTCTGGAGGTTCTCATGGTACCCACTGTGTAAGCTGCCAGTTGTGACCTCAGGTGAACAGTCCTTGTTGGACTGTGTGGCAGAATAGTCTGAAATTCCAGCACTGAGTTTATCTGAGGTCATAGCTGGCAGCTCACACAGGGGGTACTATAAGAACCACTAGAAGTGACCTCAGGTGAACTCAATGCTGGACTGTTGGACTGAATGAGACAGCTGCAGTGCAGTCAACAGTCCAGTTGTTGTGAGACTGGAAATGTTAATGGAGCCTTTAAGGTAGACTTTAAGGTTCCTGAGGTTTATAGGGGTTGGGACACCTGGAGGTTGTGAACTTTGGTAAGCGTTCAAAGCCTCTAGATCTGTCCCAGGAACTGTTTTTCCTACAAAGTGTGTGAAGTACTATTGTCTACATTCTAATTCTTTTATGAAAATTATCAATAAACTTTTGCCTCTGTTCTATAAAGGCAATTATATACTGTAATATATATATATATATATATATATATATATATATATATATATATATATATATATATATATATATATATATATATATAGTGCAGACCAAAGGTTTGGACACACCCTCTCATCTCTAGAACAACTGTTAAGAGGAGACTTTGTGCAGCAGGCTTCATGGTAAAATAGCTGCTAGGAAACCACTGCTAAGGACAGGCAACAAGCAGAAGAGACTTGTTTGGGCTAAAGAACACAAGGAATGGACATTAGACAAGTGGAAATCTGTGCTTTGGTCTGATGAGTCCAAATTTGAGATCTTTGGATATAATCACCGTGTCTTTGTAGAAAAGGTGAACGGATGGACTCTACATGGTTGGTTCACACCGTGAAGCATGGAGGAGGAGGTGTGATAGTGTGGGGGTGCTTTGCTAGTGACACTGTTGGGGATTTATTCAAAATTGAAGGCATACAGAACCAGGATGCCTACCACAGCATCTTGCAGCGGCGTGCTATTCCATCCGGTTTGCGTTTAGTTGAACCATCATTTATTTTAAAACAGGACAATGACCCCAAACACACCTCCAGGCTGTGTAAGGGCTATTTGACTAAGAAGGAGAGTGATGGGGTGCTACGCCAGATGACCTGGTCTCCACAGTCACTAGACCTGAACCCAATTGAGATGATTGGGGTGAGCTCAACCGCAGAGTGAAGGAAAAAGGGTCAACAAGTGCTAAGCATCTCTGGAAACTCCTTCAAGACTGTCGGAAAACCATTTCCGGTGACTACCTCTTGAAGCTCATCAAGAGAATGCCAAGAGTGTGCAAAGCAGTAATGAAAGCAAAAGGTGGCTACTTTGAAGAACCTAGAATATAAAACATATTTTCAGTTGTTTCACACTTTTTTAAGTATTTCATTCCACATGTTTTAATTCATAGTTTTGATGCTTTCAATGTGAATCTACAATTTTCAGAGTCCTGAAAATAAAGAAAACTCTTTGAATGAGAAGGTGTGTCCAAACTTTTTGTCTGTACTCTATATATATATATATATATATATATATATATATATATATATATATATACTTTAGCTAAATATAGAGCTTTTCCCTTCCAACATGCATTGAGAGAAGTGTAATATTTTACTATTATATGTTGGACTAATGGTTCCATTTTGCACTATGGAACATTGGTGAAAAATATGTTTGTATAATACTAAACTTGTAAATGCCCTTATGAGGTCCAGCAAAACCAGTGAACATGTGAAGATTAGTGATGAGCGAGTACTAAAAAGCTCGGGTGCTTGAGGCTCGGGCCGAGCATCCCAAGATACTCGTGTACTCGGCCCGAGCACCGAGCCCAATGTTATCCTATGGGAGACCCGAGTATTTTTGTGAAATGACCCCCGGCAGCATGTAGAAACCCTAAAAATGTCACAAAAGTCTCAGAAGAGTGCTCAAATGACATGGCAACAGCATGGGGAAGACCCCTTGAAGCATTTATCACTCAAAAGTCACAGCTGTGAACAATTTTGTCCGAGTTTTACGCCATTTTCACGGACTCACCAGAAAACCTTCCAAAATGACACCAAAATGAATTTTCATGGCGGAAATGTTAAGGGCACATAACCAATAGTGAGATAGAGCTGGTGTATGTTACTTTTTGAGATTAATACATGAAAGATTTTACGTGAAAACCTTGTGTGGCACTCCGATGTCCAAAACGCACGTTTTGTGCTTTTTACTAACGATGTCGGTCGGTCTCGCTCTGTCTGTCTCTCTCTGTCTTGTCTGTCCCCCTCTCACAGTCTGTCGGTCAGTCTCCCCCCTCTCTCTTACTTACCGTTCCCCGATCACCGGCGCGGCGCTGCACTGCTGTTCACTAAACTCCGGCGGCTTTTCCTCTTTTGAAAAAGCCGGCCGCTCGTTAATCAATCTCGTATTCTCTGCTTTCCTGCTTTTCGGCACCTATGATTGGTTGCAGTGAGACACGCCCCCACACTGAGTGACAGCTGTCTCACTGCACCCAATCACAGCAGCTGGTGTGTGTGTATACTGTGCAGTGAAATAAATAATTAAATAATTAAAAAAAACGGCGTGTGGTCCCCCCAATTTTAATACCAGCCAGATAAAGCCATACGGCTGAAGGCTGGTATTCTCAGGATGGGGAGCTCCACGTTATGGGGAGCCCCCCACCCTAACAATATCAGTCAGCAGCCGCCCAGAATTGCCGCATACATTATATGCGACAGTTCTGGGGCTGTACCCGGCTCTTCCCGATTTACCCTAGTGCGTTGGCAAATCGGGGTAATAAGGAGTTAATGGCAGCCCATAGCTGCCACTAAATCCTAGATTAATCATGTCAGGCGTCTCCCCGAGATTCCTTCCATGATTAATCTGTAAATTACAGTTAAAAAACACACACACCCGAAAAATCCTTTATTAGAAATAAAAAACACTAACAAAGTCCCTCATTACCAATTTATTAACCCCGACAAACCCTCCATGTCCGGCGTAATCCACGGACCTCCAGCGTCGCGTCCAGCTCTGCTGCATGCAGGTGACAGGAGCAGCAGAATACACCGCCGCTCCGGTCACCTCCACGCAGCTAATGAGGTGAGTATAGCGATCAGCTGAGCTGTCACTGAGGTTACCTGGATGCAGCGGTGGCCGCGGGTAACCTCAGTGACAGCTCAGCTGATCGCGCTACTCACCGCCGCTCCGATCAGCTCCATGCACCAACTGAGGTGAGTAGCGCGATCAGCTGCTGTCACTGAGGTTAATCGCGGCACCGCTGGATCCAGCGGTGGCCGGGAGTTACCTGACTGACAGCAGCTGATCGCGCTACTCACCTCAGTTGCTGTGTGAAGCTGATCGGAGCGGCGGTGTATTCTGCAGCTCCTGTCACTTCCATGCAGCAGAGCTGGACGCGACGCTGGAGGACTGTGGAGTACGCCGGACATGGAGGGTTTGTTGGGGTTAATAAATTGGTAATGAGGGACTTTGTTAGTGTTTTTTATTTCTAATAAAGGATTTTTCGGGTGTGTGTGTTTTTTAACTGTAATTTACTGATTAATCATGGAAGGAATCTCGGGGAGACGCCTGACATGATTAATCTAGGATTTAGTGGCAGCTATGGGCTGCCATTAACTCCTTATTACCCCGATTTGCCAACGCACTAGGGTAAATCGGGAAGAGCCGGGTACAGTCCCAGAACTGTCACATATAATGTATGCGGCAATTCTGGGCAGCTGCTGACTGATATTGTTAGGGTGGGGCGCTCCCCATAACGTGGGGCTCCCCATCCTGAGAATACCAGCCTTCAGCTGCATGGCTTTATCTGGCTGGTATTAAAATTGGGGGGACCGCATGCCGTTTTTTTTAATTATTTATTTATTTATTTTACTGCACAGTATAGACCCGCCCACCGGCTGCTGTGATTGGGTGCAGTGAGACACCTGTCACTCAACGTGGGGGTGTGTCTCACTGCAACCAATCATAGGCGCCTGTGGGCGTGGAAAGCAGGGAATATAAGATGGCTGTGTACAAAGCACAGCGCGCCCGCCGGTATAAAGGCTCGGTCACGCTGTGCAGGCCGGCCAATCACTGCAATTCCACAACTAACAGGGCTGTGGCATTGCAGTGGTCTTCCAGCCAATCCCTGCATGAGGGCTGGCTCTCAAAAGAGCGCCAACATGCAGGGATGAAGACCACGAGTACAGCACGAGTATTGCAAAATTACTCGGTACCCGCCGAGTAGCCCGAGTACAGTGATACTCGTGCGAGTACCAAGTAGTAACAAGCATACTCGCTCATCACTAGTGAAGATGCAAAAAAATGCAGGGATGCATGTTTATTTGCCAATTTTCAGAGCATAGTTTTATAGTTTCATGGCCATAGGTGTGTTATTACATTGTAACTAACAGCAAATGTACTTCATATACTATGCCCTAATTAATCATTTATAGCCACATAGCGGAACTGTTGGATAACAACTGCAATCATATGTCAATGAATATTTATAACCCAAGAATGTGTTATGAAATATAACCCATGTGAATATTGTTGTTTTTGTGTGTGCATAAAATAGAAATATATCTCTCTGACATATGTATTAATTTGCAGTATTTTTTACTAGTGATTTTTTTTCTACTATTACTATTTTTTTAATCCCTGTTGGAATGTAATATATGTGGGACATGTATATTTTAACAGCTGCTTATTCTATTTCCAGTTATGGAATTTTACTACAAATAGTCATTAATAATATGTTATTTTCTAAACAGAAGAATGTATTATTTCTGATGGAAGTGATTGAGTTTATGCTAGTAATAATATAAATAAGAAATTATTTTTTTTTCCTATTTAAATTGTCTTTTTTTTTTCTCTTCCTTCTCTAAAAGAATGAACAGAATTATTATTTACAGTTTTTTTGCTGTTAGCAGCAAAAAAATCAAAACTTTTTTGGAGTATAAACAATATATTAAGAACTTAGAAAACAAAAACATGGCAAAAGAGGTTATAATAAAATCCTTACCCAATCAAATCAATGCTTGCTCGAATGGTTAGCATATGTAAAAACGAAAGAAAAAACTCCTAAAATGCACAACTTTTATTAATTCAATATTAAAAGGGAGAAGAAAAATCCAAACATCTAAGTCAAATAATGACAGATAAAAAACAGATATCCAAAAGTACAAGGGAGGGGCCTGACCCTTATATCGCCCTAAGCTCACCCCTTCCTTGCCGCGGAGGTTGGCACCCTAAAGCCTGCGCATTTGGCGCCCCCGCTCAACGAAGACTATCCCTTCAGGCCCTGGAGTGACCCTAGCAGATGTGAAGGTAATAGTACTAGCAAGGATAAAAAATTCCAACAATGAACCAAATCAGATCTAATATATATAATACAAATATACTATAGCCAATATAATTCAATTGGAAACATAGTGGGGTACAATGACCCAAAAAACGCTCAGTTATATACCAGCGGCTCCTAACGGAAACCACCCGATGCATTTCCCCTCATCTATCTGAGGTTCCTCAGGAGTGGAATAAGAGTTAGTTCAAGGAGGCAATAAGTAAACAATAATAAATGCTGGTAATCCCATGTAACACTGAGGATCCAACAATCCCTGAATCTATCCAATCCCAGCAAATTGAGGCTAAATTCAACAGCTAGAAAGCCTCAAAATCCAAAATACCAGGTCTCTGGCACCCATCCGGGTAACAGGGGTTAACCAAGGTATCTATACATATAACAATGGGAATAAGTTCAGGGGGATAAGTAGCAGACACTTATTCAAGAAACAAACAAGGCATTAGCCACTTATCTTAGGCCACTATGTTTCCAATTGAATTATATTGGCTATAGTATATTTGTATTATCTATATTAGATCTGATTTGGTTCATTGTTGGAATTTTTTATATCGTTGCTAGTACTATTACCTTCACATCTGCTAGGGTCACTCCAGGGCCTGAAGGGATAGTCTTCATTGAGCGGGGGCGCCAAATGCGCAGGCTTTAGGGTGCCAACCTCCGCGTCAAGGAAGGGGTCAGCTAGGGTGATATAAGGGTCAGGCCCCTCCCTTGTACTTTTTGGATATCTGGTTTTTATCTGTAATTATTTGACTTAGATGTTGGGATTTTTCTTCTCCCTTTTAATACTGAATTAATAAAAATTGTGTATTTTAGGAGTTGTTTCTTTAGTTTTCTACCAATGCACTTCTAAATTATCTGGCTCAGAATAAATTTAGCATACGTAAAGCACTCAAATTCTGAACTTGACCTTTTTTTTAAAAAAAGTCCATGTTCATTGGGAACAGTGAGCTTTACTTTTCAGATTCGCTCATCTCTATGAGGGATAACAACTGGAGAAGAGATAGTGTATTAGAGGCACGTAGGAAGGGATTACAGCCTAAAGGGTGCTTTACATGCTGCAACATCGCTACCGATATATCTTCAGGGTCACGTCGTTAGTGATGCACATCCGGCGCAGGTAGCAACATTACAGCGTGTGACACCAAGGAGCAACGATCGACAATCACAAAATAGTTCAAAAACGGTGATCGTTGACACGTCGCTCCTTTCCTTAATATCGCTGCTGCCACAGGTACATTATTCTTCGTCGTTCCTGCAGCATCACACATCGCTATGTGTGACACCGCAGGAACGACGAACATCTCCTTACCTGCGTCCAACGGCAATGGGGAAGGAAGGAGATGGGCGGGATGTTGCGTCCTGCTCATCTGCGCCCCTCCGCTTCTATTGGCCGGCCGCTTAGTGACGCTGCAGTAACGTCTCTATGACGCCAAACGCACCTCCCTTTTGAAGGAGGGATTGTTCGGCAGTCACAGCGACGTCGCTGACAAGGTATGTGCGTGTGACGCTGCCGTAGTGATAATGTTCACTACGGCAGCGAGCACCAAATGTCACACGAGCAACGGGGGCGGGTGCTACCTTGGTCGACATCGCTAGCAATCGCTAGCGATGTCGCAGCGTGTAAAGCACCCTTTACAGTTTTTGCTGCAGCAACATATAATCAAAAATCCTTTTCAGGGCTAAGTGTAATCTATTCTATTCACTAATAAAACTGTTCTTAGCTGTATTTAGTGTAGGGCTAGCTGTTGGATAAGGGATAGTATGTTAAAGGCATTTAGACAGTGATTATTGTCTTACATTCCGTTTTGCTGCAATTTAAAACCAAAAGTCCTTTTCAAGTCTAAATCTAATCTTTTCTTTTCTCTAATAATACCTCTCTTCATTGCATTTACTGTAGGGAAAACAGCTGGACAAGGGATAGTATATTAGAGGCATCTAGTCAGGCATTACTGCCTTACAGTCCTTGCTGCAGCAACACAAAAAAATATTTTCTATAATAATTCTTCTCATATCTGCATTTAGTGTAGGGATAGCTGCTGGAGAAGAGATATTGTGTTAGAGGCATCTAGGTAGGAATTATTGCCTTACAGTGTTTGCTGCAGCAACATAAAAAGTCTATTCTAGTCTGTAATCATACCACTCTTAGCTGTGTTTAGGGTAGGGTTAGATGTTGGAGAAAGCATAGTGTACAAGTTGTATTTAAACAGGGGTTATTGCCTTACAGTCCTTGCTGCTGCAACATAAAACCAAAACCCCCTTTCAGAGCTCTGTCTAATCTATTCTGTTCTCTAATAATACTGCTCATAGCTACATTTAGTGTAGAAAAAGTTCCTGGAGAAAGGTTAGTTTAGCATTAGCGGCATCTGGGAAAGAATTATTGCCTTACAGTCCTTGCTGCTGCAACGTGAAGCAAAAAGCAATTTTCAGCCCTATATCTAATTTATTTTGGTACCTATTAAAACAAACTTTAGCTGCATACCCAATTTAAAATGTGCAAAGCGTGTGGTAAGCGACTGGGAAGTGGGTGTCATGCAGATAATAATGCATACATAGGCTATGGCTATGGGCCAGTGCAAAATGTATCCTTTGCGGAAGCACAAAAACACACTCATCATCTACGCCAAGCTTCCTCTCTGACTTTGTAGGGGAGCACAGAACACCACTGTTGAAGCAAGAACAGTGCAAACAAGTTGTGGGTTCTATGGCAGAAAATACTTCCAGTATTTCTCACAGCAACACCCTGTCTTGCACATGATCTAGTCTCACAAGCCAAATGTCTGAAACCCATAATCCTCACCCTGACCCTCTTTTCTCCCTGTATGGCGAGTCCCAGGAGACAGGTGATGCCACACTGGGACTTGAAGAGGACCTCTTTACATTTACATTTATTGATTTTTGTAACTCACTCTACACATTTCAAGAGGGATGTGAGGAGATTGTTTGCAGTGATGCCCAAATATTTGACTAGCCATAGTAAGAAGACGATAGTGGAAATGGCGATTACTGTCAAAAGAGGTTGTGGATGATGAGACAGAGTTGTCAACAAGTCATGTTGTTAAATCAACAAGTCAGGAGAAATACAAGAGTAGGGAAGTGGAAGACAAAGTGGTGGACAAGATACACGTAGTCACTAACCCAACCTGGGAAGGTGGAATGCAAAGCGGATACTGCAGGGCAGAGGGGGAAGGATCTACAGCACCCCAACAGGCAGAAAGATGCAATGTGTTGGCGAGAGGGAGTAGCTTTCATACTGTTCCCTATAGCACCCACACATGGCAAGTTCCCAAGCCAAGGGTAAGGTGTTCCCCAGTCTGGCACTTATTTTAAGAGAGTTCAAACTATAATAACATGGTCATTTTCAACATGTGCCATCCCAAGATCAGCAGGGGCCTGACCACTACAGGCCTGACCACAACGATAGCTGCTGGAGGAGGTATATTTTGGGATTAGATCAGGCATTAAGGCAGGGTTAACTGCAAAACATTCCTATTTTGAGCATTGAAACAGGCAGGAAGAGGCAATGAGGTGGATGGAGGGAGAAGGTATACTGTTCCCAATAGCACACACACGTAACAAGTTTCCAGACAAAGTGTTTGGTTTTCCCCAGTTTGTCACTTTTTTCAAGAAAGTGTGGATGATAAGATTTTTCACTTGCAACCTGTGCCATACCTAGATCAGCAGGGGCCTGACAACTACCAGCCTAACAAACACTAGCATGTTCATGCACATATCATCAAAGCACCTGACTCGATGGACCTTGGTCCACAATTAATGCCTGTACTTGACACCACTGCCTTTATCCCTGTGCTATGTGCTTGCTAATACTCCGTCCAGGATGCAGGCATTGATGCCTCCTGTCTTGCACCTGAGAGTCAGAAATGCCTCCAGTCATGTTCCCACTCCATTTGAGCACTTTTTCCATCAATTTCAGCAATTTAACTGCCCCTCAGACCTCCTGGGAGGGTCTGCTAGAAAAATGCTTGAGTTTCTCGTTGACTTCCATTATACTCGTTACTCGAGTTGAGCCTGTCAGATTTGATTAATGGACACTCTAGAATTTTAGTGATTCCTCATCACAAATGAAAAGCATAACAAAACATTAATTACTCCAAATGTAAATGATATGCAAGTGTATATACACCTCTTATAAACTCCAAATTCTTATAGAAAGCTAAAAGTCAATCACTAATCTACAATTACATAGCACAGTTCACAAGGTCAAAAGTAGCTACTTCTACCTTATATTCTTTTTGCATTTCCTCTGAATCTTAAACTTTTTTTTGTTTTAATCAATTACACACTTCTAGCAATATGGGCCTTTTAATTTATTTCTCAAATGTATGGTCTTTAACAAAGGGATGTGGCTGACAAAATTCTCTTGAGGGATGTCTTTAGGCTGCTTTGCATTATTACCCTTTGACCAACACCTTTTTGAGAAAAATAATATAATTTGGGAGAAATAGAAAAGCTTACATCTCTGGAACCATATAGCATAATTAAAAAAATCTAAAACTTAAATACTAAGTGGAACAGCAAGAAAAAAATAGGTGCAAAAACTGGTCACTTTTGACCCTGTACCAACTTCTCTTTAAATAGAGTGAAAAAAAATAGTGTCCTAACATGAGATATCCACTATTGGACATCCCATACTTAATTAATTCATATCTCCATATCAAATAAAAACTATGTACTGTATTCTCACCTCCCACAGTGTCTTCGTTCCAATGAGAGTAACATGGCTATGTAGTGTAATGTGCTAGCTTTAGCCAATGGTTTGGCCGCTCATCAGCTGCAGCCTTTATATTCTTTTTAATTGGGGATCTCTCTTGATTAGAGATAAGCGAGCCTCTAGAGGCTCGAGTTCAGTTCGGTTCGTCGATCAATAACGGAGATCACCGTTGCTATAGCAACGTGCCCGTCAGCGGTGACGTCACCGCTTACAGCACGCAGCTGCTGCTCACTCACTGAGTAATATAGACTGCACGGGAAGCAGCGTCTTCCCCCATGCAGTGCTGTCTGATGTAGCAGAGCTGCATAGGTTGAAGGAGAAAGAAGACAGAAGACCATGGATCATGGAGGGATAAGAGGGAGTAATAAACATGGAGTCCCTAATGTGTCTGTGTATTTATTTCTATTAAAGTATTTTTTCTCTGTGTGGTATGTTTTTTTTAACCCTTTATTTCAGATTCTTAATGGCCAGGTCAAACTTGCCTGACATTAAGAATCTCTGACTTAATACTAGCTAGTAAAACAAAACTAGTATTAACTAATAATTACCCAGCAAGCCACCCATCACCAGGGCAGCTGGAAGAGTTGGATACAGCGCCAGATGATGGCGCTTCTATGAAAGCACTATTTTCTGGGGGGGCTGCGGACTGCAATTCGCAGCAGAGGCGCCCAGAAAGCTCGGGCTAACCTGTGCTGCGGATTCCAATCCCCAGCTGGCTAGTTGTACCTGGCTGGACACAAAAATGGGGTGAAGTCCACGTCGTTTTTCTTTTTTTAATTATTTAATGAAATTCATGAAATAATTAAAAAAAGTTCTTCCCTATATTTTTAGTTCCCAGCCGGGTACAAATAGGCAGCTGGGGGTTGGGGGCAGCCGTACCTGCCTGCTATACCTGGCTAGCATACAAAAATATGGCAAAGCCCACATCTTTTTTTGGTGGGCAAAAAACTCCTGCATACAGTCCTGGATGGAGTATGCTGAGCCTTGTAGTTCTGCAGCTGGTGTCTGCTCTCCTGCATACACTAGTGAATGGAGCATGCTGAGCCTTGTAGCTCTGCAGCTGCTGTCTGCTCTCCTCCATACAGACAGAAAGCAGCTGCAGAACTACAAGGCTCAGCATACTCCATCCAGGACTGTATGCAGGAGTTTTTTGCCCCCCCCCCAAAAAAATTACGTGGGCTTCACCATGTTTTTGTATGCTAACCAGGTACAGCAGGCAGCTACGGGCTACCCCCAACCCTCAGCTGCCTATTTGTACCCGGCTGGGAACCAAACATATAGGGAAGCCCTTTTTTTAAATTATTTCATGAATTTCATGAAATAATTAAAAAAAAAAATGATGTGGGCTTCGCCCAATTTTTGTGTCCAGCCAGGTACAACTAGGTAGTTGGGGATTGGAATTTGCAGCTCAGGGTGCCCAAGCTTTCTGGGCACTACTGCTGCGAATTGCAGTCCGGAGCCGCCCCAGAAAATGGCGCTTTCATAGAAGCGCCATCTTCTGGCGCTGTATCCAACTCTGCCAGCTTCCCTGGTGACGGGTGGTTCAATGGCTAATAATGGAGTTATGGCTAGCTGTATATTATCAACTGGCCCTAAGCCCGAAATTCATGGTGTCACGCCAATATTAGACATGGCCACCATGAATTTCTAGTACAGATAAAAAAAAACACAACACACAGAAAAATATTTTTATTAGAAATAAAACACAACACAATTAGTGACTCCATCTTTATTTATTTATTGAAATAAAGAACCTCCCCTCAGTAATCCTGGGTCAAGGGTCCCGCGCCGTCCAATCCGGATCCAATATCATCTGATCGGTTTGCTGGAAGGCAAAGCGATCAGATGATTTGTCAGGTTCAAGGGCCTGAATCACATGACAGAGCAGCTTATTGTATAAACAGCTTTTATACAATCAGTTGATGCATCAGTGCAAAAAAACAAAACAAACTAAACACTTCAGTGCAGACTCCTGTCCAACAGCATCAGCTGATAGTTTAGCCGGCCGGGTGGTAAAAAGCCGGCCTCACCGCTCAACTTATAGTGTCAGCTGATTTTGTCAGGTGACCGCATCAGCTGATCCTCGCCAGGTCTGAGAGAGAGAGACAGAGAGAGAGAGAAAAAAGAGAGGAGAGAGAGGGGAGAGGGAGAAAAGAGAGAGAGAAGAGAGAGGAGAGACAAGAGAGAGAAGAGAGAGAGGAGAAGAGAGAAGAGAGAGAGAGAGAGAAGAGAGAGAAGAGAGAGAAGAGAGAAGAAAGAGAGGAGAGAGAGAGAAGAGAGAGAAGCGAGAGAAGAGAGAGGAGAGAGAGGAGAGAGAGAAGAGAGAGAGAAGAGAGAGAGAAGAGAGAGAGAAGAGAGTGAAGAGAGAGAAGAGAGGGAAGAGAGAAAGAAGAGAGAGAGGAGAGGAGAGAGAGAGGAGAGAGAGAAGAGAGAGAAGAGAGGGAAGAGAGAAAGAAGAGAGAGAGGAGAGGAGAGAGAGGAGAGAGGAGAGAGAAGAGAGAGGAGAGAGAGAGAAAGAGAGAGAGAAGAGAGAGAGAAGAGAGAGGAGAGATCAATGTTGCCTCATTCCGTGAACTGCTCCGATTTTTGAGGTGTGTCCCATGGCTCACAGCTGATGTCCGGCTCCTCCCCTCAGTGCATAATTAAAATAAATTATAATTATAAATAAATAATAATTATATTATAATATAGTATGTTTTCTCTGCCCTCTCTGAAACACTTTCTTCCCTCTCCTTGTCCATAGTATGTTTTCTCTGCCCTCCCTGAAACACTTTCTTCCCTCTCCTTGTCTGTAGTATATTTTCTCTGCCCTCCCTGAAACACTTTCTTCCCTCTCCTTGTCTATAGTATGTTTTCTCTGCCCTCCCTGAAACACTTTCTACCCTCTCTTTGTCTATAGTATGTTTTCTCTGCCCTCTCTGAAGCACTTTCTTCCCTTTCCTTGTCCATAGTATGTTTTCTCTGCCCTCCCTGAAACACTTTCTTACCTCTTCTTGTGTATAATATATTTTCTCTGCCCTCCCTGAAAAACTATCTTACCTCTCCTTGTGTATAGTATATTTTCTCTGCTCTCCCTGAAACACTTTCTTTCTTCTCCTTGAATGTAGTATGCTTTCTCAGCCCTCCCTGAAAAACTTTCCTCCCTCTCCTTGGGAGACAGAGAGAGAAAGAGAGAGAGAGAAAGAAAGAGAGAGAAAGAAAGAGAGAGAGAAGAGAGAGAGGAGAGAGCAATGCAGCCTCTTTCCGTGAACTGCTCCGATTTTAGAGGTGTGTCCCGCGGCTCACAGCTGATGTCCGGCTCCTCCCCTCAGTGCATAATTAAATTAAATTATAATGATAAATATATAATTATAATTTAAAACTAAAAATAAAAATAAATAAATTATTTACCGGGACTACAACTCCTGAAGTTAGGCTTCTTAGGTGAGCACTCTATTCACTAGTCTACTGCCACTAATGTTAAAGACAAGTAGATTTGGTGGTCTTGACATTTCTGCATTGCTGAAGTCTCTGCTGACAGTGCAATTCACTTCATTGCTACGTGGAGCTGATACAGTGCGATCGTGTTCTACGGTATGGCTGTAGCTTCATGTAGGCGAACTGACAGTGTCGTGTGGATAACGTCGGACCTGGAGGGGTATTTGGGGATTAATAAAGAGGTAAATGATGTGTTTTTTTGTCTTTTATTCCAAATCAAGGATTTTTGCTGTGTGTGTTTCTTTACTTCCACTTTATAAATAAATGATAATTATAATTTAAAATTAAAAATAAAAAAAAAAAATCTTTACGGGGACCGGGACATGAACTCCTGAAGCGAGTGCTCTATCCACTAGTCTACTGCCTCTAATGATACAGCGCAATCGTGTTCTACAGTGCTGCTGCATCTTAATGTAGCAGAGCTGACAGTGTTGTGTGCATTACGTCGGACCAGGATGTGTATTTGGGGATTAATGAAGAGGTAAATGAGGGTGTTTTTTGTCTTTTATTCCAAATAAAGGATTTTTTGCTGTGTTTCTTTACTTTCACTTTCAGTTTAATCATAGAAGGTGTCTCGGGGAAACGCCTGGCATGATTAAACTTATTATTACCCCGATTGCCACCGCACCAGGGCAAATCGGGGGGAGCTGGGTGGAGTCCCGGGACTGTCGCATCTAATGGATGAGGTGATTCCGGGCGGCTGCCTGCTGATATTGTTAGGGTGGTGGGCTCCCGATAACGTGGTGCTCTACATCCTAACAATACCAGCCTCCAGCCGTGTGGCTTTATCCTGTCTGGTATCATATATGGGGGAACCGCATTTTTTTCTTCTTTTATTATTTATTTATTTATTTTACTGCACGATATAGACCCGCCTGCCGGCGGCTGTGATTGGTTGCAGTAAGACAGCTGTCACTCATCGTGTGGGCGTGTCTGACTGCAACCAATCATGGGCGCCGGTGGGTGGGGAAAGCACGGAATAACTGATTGACTAATGAAGCGGCAGCCATTTTCTAAAGAGGAAAAGATGCCGCAGATCTGTGACAGACGTGCAGCGAGGCACCTGTGATCGGTGATTAGGAAAGAGAGAGGGATTGTGCTGGGGACGCAGGACGCATGCAGATAGCAACATGTGCACATAGTCTTACTGTAAAAGGCCACGTTTTTGGTGCTCGAACCGTTCTCGAACCTAACTCGAACTGTCAAGCTTTTAGCAAAAAGCTCGAGTTCGAGTTCGAACACCGGCCAAAATCACTCGAACATGAAATTGACGAACCTCGAACATCGCTCAACTCTACTCTTGATGGAATAATGTCATATATAAAGTATAACTCTAACACACCTAGAGAGCTATATCAGACTAAGATTATTCCTGTCAAAATTGGGTGACCTGGAGGGGCTGTTTAGAGAGGGTTAATCCTCCACAGGAACGAGGTGATCATCACAGGCTTCTACTGCAAAAATAATCTAAATGGATTATTCGCTCACAGGCATACGGCCCCTTAAGTTTAAAGAAAATAATTTTTGTTTCAGTATTTTTATGATTTATTCACATATTAATGTTGTTTTCTTTAATTATGTTTTTGTTTGATTGTTATGTGCGATACATTTCTGTGAAACAACGGAGATTCAATGGCTATAGATAAAAGTATATTTTTATTTATTAATCAATAGTTATATCATAAATAGTCATTATAGAAAAAACACAAATATTAAAAACAAGGTGCTACTAGATGTTTACAAAAAGAATTTTTGTGGGGGGGAGGGGAAAGAAAAATCCCAATCCAATCCCACAAGAGGCAGACACAAGGTGTAAAATATTGGGATTTTTCTTCCCCCTGTGTTTTTATGTATTTTTTATGTATTTATGATATAACTATTGATTAATAAATAAAACATATACTTTTATCTCTAGCCATTGAATCTCCGTTGTTTTCTTTTTGGTTTCTAATATTGATTATGAAGTGGCTTTATGTTTAATGGGTCACTTGTTTTATGACATGTTGTGCATCAATTAATTCTTGTTGTATTTACCGTTGATATAGTTGTATGGGTGTGCTTCCTCTGTAGGAAAGTGATCCTTTGAAAGCAAGTAACCTGCCAGCAATCTGTATGTAGGACTAGAGATGAGCGAACCGGTCGCGATTCGGCTCGAGTTCGGTTTGCCGAACGGACGTCTTGTTCGAGTTCGGTTCGGCGAACGTTCGACGAACCGAACTCGAACCACATAGGAAACAATGGCAGGCAATCACAAACACATAAAAACACCTAGAAAACACCCTCAAAGGTGTCCAAAAGGTGACAAACAACTCACAACACAACATAAACACATGGGAAAGTGACAAGGACATATACTCATGCGAAAACAAAAGAGCAGGACAAGGAAAAAGAGGAGACACAGATATGAGTATATGCAAGGGAACATCGATGCCATAACTGTGCAACTTGAGTTCTGCTCATTTTAGGCTTCCAATCTGGATAAATTGCCTGAGCTTGCCACGTACACCTTGGGGATCTTACAAGGACTGGAGGACAAGGAGTAAAGTGCAAATATGTTTAATAAATAGCAATTGGCACAAAGGAATCAGCGGCAAAAACAGGCCGGCAGATAAAATATAGATGTACTAGATGACAATTACATATAGGGCACAAGTAAAATGAATAAATAAATAACAGACTGGGTCAAAAACATGAACAAGGCATCCTGCACATAAAGAGCATGGTGTAAAATTTTGACAATTGTTACACATAGACAGATGGTAAAAACCAGCACTGGATAAGCACTATGATAAAAGTGTATACTCTGAAATAACAGAGATATATTAAATATATAAAATAGGATCCAAGGGGCGAAATCCGGCGGTTCCTCAAATCCTAGCCAAATCTGTTTTATTTCCACCTACAATCACGAGTGGTCCAATATGCGATCTATTTTGAGCAGGCACTGGAATGTTCTCCTTTCTGATTCTGTTCTATGTGACCTTTTACACAAAAGCCCCTCAATGATGCCTTGCAGGTCACGTAATTTACGTGACATGCTTGTACGGAGTCACTACGTTCCTAATCGACCCACCACCTTTCTTGACCTTGGTACCCCCCTTAGGGGCTGTTTCCCTTGCGGCCATTGTCTGGCCTGCAGCAATGTTCTTCAGATTTCTTCCTTCACCTCTGCTGATGGTTTGCGCAGCTTCGATATACGCCACTATGTATCGTGTGGTACCAGCAACATGGTATATTATGCCACGTGCGGGTGCCACATGATATATGTGGGCCTTACTAGTAGGGAGCTGTGCAAGAGGGTGAGGGAACATGTGAGGGACATTACTGCCGCCCGGACAGTGGTTGACATTTCCACTCTTAAAACCCTCCCTCGCCACTTTCGTGTTTTTCATGACTGTGATCCAACATCCCTGAAAGTCAGGGGTATTGATGTTATACATGGGGGGGCAAGGGGTGGGAATATACGCAAAATACTTGCCCAACGTGAAACACGCTGGATTTATACCTTAGGTACACTGTCCCCGGGGGGGGCTTAATGAGCATCTGAGTTTTGCGCCTTTCTTACGATGACTGCTCTCTTCTCTGACCTTCCTGGTTTTTGTGCCTTGTTTTTAATGTTATACAATTTTTGTATTTTTATTTTAGATCCACTGATTTTTTATGCTGGCACTCTTCTGGAACCACATTTCTGACATTGAACATCGACATGGATTTTTTTCATATATTGATTATCTTCCTTCTTGTGCCACGACTGGGACATCTGAAGCAATATTGTATTCTCTATGTTATACTTATGTTTTTTCACCAGTGTCACTGTGTTTATATTCATATTTTCATTTCTATCATGGAGTTATTGTATAATGATTATTTCCCTCTTGTGCCATGACTAGGAGATCTCAATTTACATTGAACATCTTGTGACATGAAGTTTATGTATATTATATACTGGTCATTCCTCTCCTGTGCCACGACTTGGGATGTTTTTTGTGATATTGAATAATCTGTGCTACAGTATATGATCTCCTTATGTGTTATACTGTTCATATTTATTTAGTTTAACTTTGATATGGAACTCATGTATTATGCATTGATTACCTTCCTCTCTGTACTACGACTATGACACTTGAATTAATATTGAGGGTTTGATGTTATATTATATGTCTTTTTATCAGTGGCACATTGTCTATAATTACCTATGTATATCCTTGACATTTATCATGTATCTTCTTCTTGGGTCACGGCTAGGACCTTTGAAGTTACATTTAAGACTTTATGTCACAGTTGATGTTCTCTTATTAAGGCCCCGTCACACTAAGCAACATCGCTAGCAACATCGCTGCTAACGAACAACTTTTGTGACGTTGCTAGCGATGTTGCTGTGTGTGACATCCAGCAACAACCTGGCCCCTGCTGTGAGGTCGTTGGTTGTTGCTGAATGTCCTGGGCCATTTTTTAGTTGTTGCTGTCCTGCTGTGAAGCACAGATCGCTGTGTGTGACAGCGAGACAGCAACAACTAAATGTCCAGGCAGCAGGAGCCGGCTTCTGCGGAGGCTGGTAACCAATGTAAACATCGGGTAACCAAGAAGCCCTGTCCTTGGTTACCCGATATTTACCTTTGTTATCAGCCTCCTCCGCTCTCACTGTCAGTGCCGGCTCCTGCTCTGTGCACATGTAGCTGCAGCACACATCGGGTTAATTAACCCGATGTGTGCTGTAACTAGGAGAGCAAGGAGCCAGCGCTAAGCATTGTGCGCTGCTCCCTGCTCAGTGCACATTTAGCTGCAGCACACATCGGGTTTATTAACCCGATGTGTGCTGTAACTAGGAGAGCAAGGAGCCAGCGCTAAGCAGTGTGCGCTGCTCCCTGCTCTGTGCACATGTAGCTGCAGCACACATCGGGTTAATTAACCCGATGTGTGCTGTAACTAGGAGAGCAAGGAGCCAGCACTAAGCATTGTGCGCTGCTCCCTGCTCAGTGCACATTTAGCTGCAGCACACATCGGGTTTATTAACCCGATGTGTGCTGTAACTAGGAGAGCAAGGAGCCAGCGCTAAGCAGTGTGCGCTGCTCCCTGCTCTGTGCACATTTAGCTGCAGCACACATCGGGTAATTAACCCAATGTGTGCTGTAACTAGGAGAGCAAGGAGCCAGCGCTCAGTGTGCGCTGCTCCCTGCTCTCTGCAGGTGTAGCTCCGTGCGGTGGTAACCAAGGTAAATATCGGGTTGGTTTCCCGATATTTACCTTAGTTACCAAGCGCAGCATCTTCCACGCTGCGCTGGGGGCTTGTCACTGGTTGCTGGTGAGCTCACCAGCAACTTGTGTAGCGACGCTCCAGCGATCCCTGCCAGGTCAGGTTGCTGGTGGGATCGCTGGAGCGTCGCAGTGTGACATCTCACCAGCAACCTCCTAGCAACTTACCAGCGATCCCTATCGTTGTTGGGATCGCTGGTAAGTTGATTAGTGTGACGGTACCTTTACTGTTACATTGCATATTTACTTATCCTTGTCTTCTTATGCTTGCTCCCGTCCCTCCTCCCCCCGTCGGCATGGCTGCATCAGTGACCTGCTGGCCCGGCTCTGTCGGCGTCATCATCGCCTGCGCGCATGCGCGGTTCGCGGGTGACGCGTCCCTGCTTTCCGCGCTTGCACGCTACCTAACAACAACAACAAAAAAAAAAAGGGGCGTTGACTGCTGACGTTGCTGGTTACCGGCCGCGATTGGTCCGGCCGTGCTGACAGAGTGGGGGTGGTGCAGCTGGAGCATGGGAGCACCATGTATAAAAACACATGGCTGCTTCACAGCGTTCCACCTCCCCCTGATGAAATAATCTTATAGCTGAGATTGTGAAATGTATACATTGGGGCTCTCTCCGGGGGGTCTGCTCTGCTGCTTATCAGGCCTGCTTTGTGCACTTATGGGTATGTTTACTTAACCGGCTGGGATTTTATTCATGCATTCATGTCTTTGTACTTAATCTGACTGTTCATTGGCATCCAATTAGCACCTCATGGTGGCTAAAACTGTTTATCTGTTTATAGCTTTTTGACTGTTTAACTGTTTGACTCTGTCACCACAGAAGTTGCTGTTTCACCAGCATCTGTATTAAGCACTGTTTATTAGTGATTTGTGAAACTTGGATCCTATTTTATATATTTAATATATCTCTGTTATTTCAGAGTATACACTTTTATCATTGTGCTTATCCAGTGCTGGTTTTTACCATCTGTCTATGTGTAACAATTGTCAAAATTTTACACCATGCTCTTTATGTGCAGGATGCCGTGTTCATGTTTTTGACCCAGTCTGTTATTTATTTATTCATTTTACTTGTGCCCTATATGTAATTGTCATCTAGTACATCTATATTTTATCTGCCGGCCTGTTTTTGCCGCTGATTCCTTTGTGCCAGTTGCTATTCATTAAACATATTTGCACTTTACTCCTTGTCCTCCAGTCTTTGTTTGATGTTCAGAGTGTGCTCAGACTGGTGCCATGCAGTGGCTTTCCTGCTTCTTTTTCATTGTTTGTTCCTCTTGCATATTAACCTTGGGGATCTTGTTGTGTCCCGCAGCCAGCGTTTTGTCGGAACGTGTCCTCAGTGCTGCTGGGGGTGTGCTGACAGCTAAGCACACGCATCTGTCCACTGACAATGTGGGCAGACTAACGTTCACCAAGATGAACAAGTCATGGCTCTCAGAGGACTTTTCTTCCCCTGGCTCAGCCAGGGGAGGCGAAAGGCACGTGTATTTTTGAGAGTGCTTCATGCAAAGCATCTTTTTCATCTTGAAAATGGGGGTCAACTGATGCCAGTCAAGTGGTGTGTGTGTGGCCCAATTAGTAAAAACGAGGGAGACTGTGGTTGGAGTCCCCTCGCTTTTGAAAAAACAACCAAGATGAACATGTCATGGCTCTCAGAGGACTTTTCTTCCCCTGGCTCAGCCAGGGGAGGTGAAAGGCACGCGTATTTTTGAGAGTGCTTCATGCAAAGCATCTTTTTCATCTTGAAAATGGGGTCAACTGATGCCAGTCAAGTGGGGTGTGTGTGGCCCAATTAATGGAAATGAGGGAGACTGTGGTTGGAGTCCCCTCGCTGTGTTTTACATGCTTTTAGAAGGGCATGACATGGCTTAGAGCTTGACTTTCAGCATCTGCAAACTGTTGGCTACCAAAATGCTTCCTTTCCAACCTTTTTAACCGAGGATTTTCGAGACCTTATGCCCATCGCAGTGCCCCAAGAGCCGATGCCAAGGCGCCACTCCTTCTCCAACAAAGGCGTGCACGCGCTACACCAGCATGTCGCACCAAACATCACCGCTTCTTTGAGAAACTATGTGACAGGGTGCATTTCACCACAGATACTTGGCCCAGTAAGCATGGGCAGGGGCGTTACATGTCGCTGACTGGGCAATGGGTTACTATGGGGAGAGATGGAGAAGGGTCTGCTGTACAAGTCTTGCTGTCCCCATGAGTTGTATCAATCCTTCCTCTGTATGTAGAAGTTAATACACTGCTTCTGCCTCCTCAACCTCGTGTGGGTCCTTCACCTCGGCCCAAACCCTTTGTGGTCAGGGCACCCTTCCTTGTAACTGCACACAAGGAAAACCACACACCTCCTTACTATGCTGGCAGCAGAGCTCAATGCCATCATGCGGTCAAATGTTTACTTTGAAATGTATGGGAAATGTGAGTCACAGCGCTGAGAAGTTGTGGACGGTTAGCTCTGGAGACCAAGTTTCAACAATGGTTGTCTCCACTCAACCAGCAGCCAGGGAAGGCCGGGTGTGACAATGATGCAAACATGGGTGCGGCCCTTCGCCGCGACAATGTGACACACGTGCCTTGTGTGGCTCACGTGTTGAATCTAATTCTCCAGCAATTTTTAAAACACCATCCTGGCCTACATGGCCTTGTGCAGCGGGCACGCTCGCTATGTGCTCACTTCCATCGTTCGCATACAGCAGCTCAACAACTTTCGTCGCTCCAGAAGTCTTTAGGTCTGGTGGTTAAACGCCTGAAATGCGATGTGCCGACACTCAGGAATTTGAATCTGCACATGTTGCAGCGTTTGTGGCAGCACCGCCGAACCCTGCTGCAATACATTATAACATATAGCCTGGCCTAACTTGATCCAGAGGTGGCGCAGATCACGCTGCTGGAGTGGTGTCAGATCAAGGAACTTTGCACCCTTCTACACAGTTTACAAATGTCGACGAAGATGTTTAGCACTGGCAATGCTATTCTCAGCGTGACAATTCTGGTCATCTACATGATGGAGCACACTGTAAGCATTATTCGGAGTCAGGTGTTGGGACAAGAGGAAGGGGAGGAAGTACAGGAGGAGTCATATGCAGAAGGGATAACAAGATCTACGAGGTCCAGATGGTCAGCGGCACCTAGGCGGCAGTCATGGTGGGGGAGAGGGATTACCAAGGGTGCATAGTATCAGCAAAAAGTGTTGAGGAAGGTGCAGGAGCCCATGAAGAAATGGAGGACGAACTGGCGATGGGCATGGAAGACTTAGCAGATGAGTGAGAGCTTGCTCACATTTCGGTTGTGCGAGGTTGGGGGGAGAGGGCAGAGGAAGGAGGCATGATTCTCACCTCTCCGCCACCAACACACCAAGGACTTTGTCCTCCTGGATGCTAAAGACACATAAGCGCCTTCTTGCTGCACTACCTACAACATGACCCTCGGATTGTACGAATTCGAAGTAATGCTAACTACTGGGTTGCCACACTGTTAGATCCCCGGTACAAGACAAAATTTGGCAAAATAATTCCTGCCATAGAAAGGGACGCACGTATAAAGGAGTATCTGCAGAAGGTGGTACGCAATCTTAGATCTGCTTTTCCACTAAACACCAGTGCTGCACAGAGTGAATCTCAACGCTTTGTCATGGATAGGAGGAAATGGTCTTTTACCTGTCCACATCTGAGGGACCGAGGGCTGGCTGCTGTGCTGAGCTGGCATTGAGTACGGTGTCCCTGCAGAGTTGCACTTTTGGTCATATACAAAATGAGTTGAAAAAGGACAGATGCTGGTGGAAAGGGGAACAGGTGTGTTGGAAAGGGGAAATAAGTTTTTGTCCGTGGGTTTGGTGGTTAAGCAAAAGTAACATTTGCTGAAGAAACACCATCTGTTACGGTGGGACTGGCAGATTTGGATAAGGTGGTATATACTATGTTACCGCTATATAACGAAAATTAATAAGAAAAGAAAGAGAAAGGTATATATCCCCATCAGCAGTCAGTGTCCACCATGCTCCCAGATGGAAAAGGAGAGGTTGGCAACTGGAAGGTTAGGTGGAGGATACAGAGCTGTGTGGCTATGAAACTAATAGTAGCCTGAACAGAGTTAGATGCCACTCGGATCTGGAGACTGGGAGCCTTGTTAGCGTCACAGGGTCAACAAGCCCACCCAGCCTAGGAACTACCTGTTAACATCACAGGGGCCATTGAGTATGCTGACCGTGTGCATTGGGGCCACACCTGTGGACAGCAGGCGCATCAGCAGCAGCAGGCCTGTTAATGCCACTGGGCTGCACAAGCAGGACTGGTAGGACAGGAGCTGGTCTTAACCGTTCTGCGTTACCAACTGTGGTGGCGGCCTGCATCGACGCCCTATCCCTGCCTACCTCTGGCCTAAAGCCGCAATGGGTTCAACACATGGAGGTGTGCTCTTTCGGAGCATAATAGAAGACTGCGCACCTCCTTGTTGGCTCCAGCCCGTTTTATAACCTGGGTCCGCCCCAAACCAGGGTGGACCACAATGCACCTCCTGGAGACAAAAGCAGAGTGATACATCATGAGTGGCATAACTAGCGTCCTATTTGGAACTGCAACTTCAATAATGACCTCATTGCTGCCACGACACAAACACCTCACCAGTCATCGTCTGACCATCAATAATGAGGTGACAAGTCATAGGGGCGGGCCTCTGCAAGCCATTTGGGAGTGGCCTGACTACTTCGTCAGGACACCTGATGCCCTGTGGTCTATATGGGCCCCCCACATCAGGGGCAGGGCCAAAGAGTTAATTACCGGACCTAGTCTCTGATGCAGTAAGTGCCTGAGCATGCTCAGTAGCATGAAATACAGTCTCTGAAAAAAGACTATCAGCTTTAGCATGGTGTCTAGGCACAAAACAGGACTTAGACCCGGCACGGAGTGCAATTACCTGTGCAAAGAGGCTTTTCGCACTAAGTGTGGGAGCATGCGCTGTATCCCGAAATGAAGACTTAGCCTCAGGAAAGGCACAGTCAGGCTGAGCATACTCACTAGGCGAAACACTGGAGTTAGGCTGCGGCTGGGGTAAATCGGCACACGCATGCGCACTAGCTGCCTCTCCACACTTAGATGTGGAGGAGAAATTGCTCTTCGGGTGTGGACTTAGAGATGCTGTCTATGAACAGAAGGAAAAGCTAAAGGTGTGTGTTACAGCAAGGAGCCACCGCGGAAACACTTCGTTCAATTGTGAGGGGAGTAATTTTGGAGTTTGGTGAGGAATACCGTAACGCCAGTGAGCAGCATCCTGTGCCACAGACCAACATTCTTACGGTGCTGTCTATACTGCTTACCGTGAGAGGAGCGTAAAGTCTGTATTTCTGGCAACTGGACATCACAGTACCCGGGTACGGTACGCTGTGCCCAGACAATAATGCGGGCACGCAACACTTTGTTTTATTAGCAAAACACATATCTGTTCAGGGTAGGCCGACTATTTATAGACAATAAGACTTGCTGCCTCTGCACTGTCAAATTGTCACGTACAGTTTAAATCATAGAGGGACAGCGACACATGTTTGCATTGACTGTTGCTTTTCAAGATTTCCATGACTGTGTTGCAGAGCTGTGTGGTTTGCATTCACACTGTTATCATCTGCCTTATCTGTGAGGCTTCAGCTAACAAGGGTATTCAGGGGGGGTAATGTGTTTTGTCTATGTTTAGGTAGATAATTGGGAAGCTCTTGTGATGCGCCACTGGTAAGTCGTGTTCGCACACACACACACACACGCACACACGCACAAATACACAATTACTGCTACGCAGAGGGATTAGCAGGTAGTAGGCAACAGAATAGATTGTTCAATTATTTAAATTGTATGCATGGTTCTTATTGTTTGTTTTGGTAAGGTTAAACAATCATTTATCAACCCAACTGACTAGAGTCCTTTTCCTGTTGCCTGGTTTTGCTGTATACTGGGGAGCCTACCCTGTACACGACTTAAAATGAAGCATAAGACGCAATGTGAATTTCACTGTGCTACAATGCGGCCTAGAGTGCCTGTGAAACCACCGCCTGCCCCATCAAGTGCATCTGCGTGCTCTTCATCCTCTGTGACTGTGGGGACAGCAGTCTCACATGGTTTTTCACACTGAACTTCCACCCCTTTACACTCAACAGGGAGTGTGATTGGCAGGTCATCACTTGTTTTGGAAGTGGAAACAGATGGCATTGTTGAGCTGTCAAACATCGAGAAAACCAACATTGGATGCAGGCTACATTATATCCACACCTGCACCTTCATCACAGATTGGCTGGACTACCTGCAGATAATAATTGCATTCCAGAAATGGAAAGGAGTGCAGAATCCACATGTGTTGCACCTTGCTTGACAGCAAAGGAACACTAACTTAGTATTACAGACAATTTTAGGAAGGCAGAAAAAGAGTCAGCTCTTTGGGCAAATTAAATAGTGTGGCAAAAGTGGACAGGTGGGTACAGTGGCCGTGTTCTGTGGGTACCAGGACAGTAAAGGAAGCCTCACTTTCTATCCCTCCGAATGATCAAATGCAGCAAGGAATTCCCTGAGTTTGTTATAAAATTAGCGTAGCAAAATGTGCATGAGTGTGCAATGCAGAGGTGCTGCACATAGTGTCCCACTGGTGCAAACCTAATGGAAGTCCAACAGCCACTTTTAGGATGCCACTAAGTTTACTCAGTGTTTGCTAGTATAATGGCTTAGTAACAATGAGTTTGAGTGTGCAAAGGGCAGGAGGGTCCAGTGGCAGGGTTGTGGGTCTGAGTAGAAGAAAGGAAGCCTCCCTTTCTATCCCTCCTAATGGGGAAATGCAGCGAGGAAATCCCTGACCTTAGCTACACAGACGCTGTCATCTTGTTTAGCTGTTAAAATCTGTTTTCACGGACCTGACTGTCACCTATGGCTCTGACCCTGCCGGTATTAGCCCTTACAAGGGCTGAAAGAAACTTCTATCCCTATTCTGTATAGCGCTGTGTATAGAGCGTACACAGCAGTATCGGAGACAGGAGCTACGCCAGCGGTGACTGACACCAAGACGCAGAAGGCAGATAATGGCGTGCTGGAGGAAAATGTCCATTTTTATAATGCAGGGACATGTGACATGGACATCCTATCACACATGCCGTTGCTTCTCTGGCTTAAAGTCCACTTAGCTGTGTGTGTGTCTGGGATTGGCTGACATGCTGACCCGCCCCACTACACGCGCGCGCTTAGGAAAGGAAGACAAGGAAAAAAAAATGGCGATCACCACTATCCAAAGAGCAGTGATCTGAAGGCGCTGTTCCCGCACACTATACGCTGAAATTTCATAATAGTGTGAGTCACAGAGTGACTTACACTATTACAGCGGAAAGCCAGCTAGTAATTAGCTTGTCTTTTTCCTGCTAGAACCGTTCTCGAATGTATCTAGAACTATCGAGCTTTAGCAAAAAGCTCAAGTTCTAGTTTGATCTAGAACAGCCCCCAAAATCACTCGAGCCGCGAACTGGAGAACCTCGAACCGCGCTCAACTCTATGTAGGACCCATTGAAGCGCATAGCGAAATGGCTGTCATCCTGTTTATTCCCTGCTTCTCTCCCACACTGAATGTAATGGCACAATAAAATTGTCCTATGGGATGGTGAGCACCGCTATATTTTTTTCTGCTTGCATCTCCTGATGGAACATCGATGTCCTACAGCTGATGATCATTAGCTGCACTGGGAAAATCGGTTCCAGCATTGTTGTAAAGGTGATACTCTGGGACATGAGTATACACTGCTTTTATTTTAGATGAGGTCCTGAATTAATTAAGCTGCGGCTGGCCCTTAGTGGACAACCATCTCAAAAAAAATCTGTCAGTAGACCAAACCTTTCAGTAAAGATCATCTGCAGTATAATATGCTATTTGCAAAATGATTTAACTGTAATGCACCCACTGAACAGTGGTTCAGATAAAAATGGTCTGGTCTGAGCACCAAGAGTACCCGAGCACAGCAATGTTCGCTCAAGTGGATTCCATATGTGCCGCACCCAAACTCGAAACTCGAACATTAATTTTTTTGTAAAATCTGTGTTCGGTTTGAACACTGAACTTTACTGTTCGGGTTCGCTCATTCACAAGTCCAAATCCTTTTGCCACAAAAAATTGTGTTTCTAGTACCATCAGACAGAAACGTACTATAACTAAAAATATTACTTTCATTTACAATTTTAAATAATTTAATAAAATATATCTCATTAAGAAATATCACTTTCAAAATTATATTTAATTAATTAGTGAGTGTAACAAAGCTTTGCTATCTACACTTTCAATGTATGATGTAGATTAGCAGCAATTTACCTCCGATCAAAAATAATATTATGATAACTTACAATCTTTCATGGTTGCAAAGAACTTCTAAAAACTTACACATTAAACTTCTATTCCGTGCTACAACCATTAACTAAGTGAAGCACTTTTTATAGTGTTTAGCAGGAGTATTTACTGGCTGACAGCCATTTGGATAATGGTATAACAGAAATAGAAGTCAATTGAGTTTTTCTATACACACCATTAAGCCTCCACCCATCCATTCACTCACAGTATCTTATAGTGTGAGCCACAAAGTTAACATATATTTGAAAGAGACTGTATTTTAATCATGTTTTATTTTAGATGAATAGCAAGAAAAAAAATAATGACAAATTATAAGATTGCATATAATTATATCAATCAAAAGAGAAATCATGTTATTAAGAGCTCATCAGTTTTCTAACATATCTCCTTTTTATTTAGCATTCATCTTTTTTCATATCACCTTACTTCTGCTCATAAAAATGTGATTGATCCTGAGCACATATAATCAGTGAATGAGGATCTCTATCAAGTTGGATACAGCTGACAATTGTTTTATTGGCCACATAAACAAATATGCAAAGTAATAGCTTGGCTGACAAGCAAATAAAAACAATGGAATAAAACTCTACATCTTCATTGTCCAATACAATTTTATACCACTGGACGACTATTCTCTGTGGAACAAAATGTTTTACTCTGAGAAAATGACTTTTGCATGTGTTCTTCAATTTTAAAACTCTACAGTAGAAATGAACAAATATATTCAAGGGGAACTGAAATCTACCCGAATTTTACAAAAGTCTGCATTTACTAAAATGTAGATTATTTTGTAATTCGCTTCTATATGAATTAAACAAAATGCAGCTGCTGGCCACCATTTTTCTGAACCATAAAAGGCCATTAAAATATTCAAAATAAATCCTTATACTCACCTTCGCTTCTCATGGTCACCCGTCTGGTTCTCGGCACATCTTCAAATTTCCACCACTTGCAGAAAGGACTGTACAGGACGATTCTGCATAAGCACGTGACATATCACAGTACAATTTCAATGTGAGCAGTGGCAATCTGAAGATGTGACAAGGACCTGGTGTGTGACCATGAGGAGCAGAGAGCCTGGAAAGGTGAGCAATAAGGCAAGTATAAGAATTTTTTTGTTACATTTATTATGCACAAAATATCTTTTCCATAAATCAAATTTCCCTTGAAAATTAATGAGAACAGACAAATGTTTTTTTTGGCCTTATCTGCTTAGCTATACTACAGCGCATTACCACTACCATGCAATTAGCAGGAAGATTAGCAGAATTATATTCCCATGGCGGTAGCAAAAATTTGTATAAAGTATTTAAAAACCAATGACGATCTCACATATTCGATCAATATGCAAAAGGTAAACATAACTTCCTTTATTTGAAAGAAGGCAAGTTGCAAGTCAAATCAAGTACTGTTGTGATTGATAGTTTGCATAAAGAATTCACTTTGCCACACTCAGCAATGGGTTAAAAAATAACATGGATTGATTATAGTAGCTGACACAGAGCAAGATATTTTTCCCCTCTTCCACTATTTCATTTACTGTCTTATTAACCCTACCTGATGCAGTTTTTACACTATAAGCAGTTGTAACACTAGGGGCATAATTGAAAGTGTTGTTTGGGACCTTACAATTTATGGTCTATCCTTACGATAGGCCTTAAATATCTGATGAGTGGTATGACATCTGGCACCACCACTGATCAGCTGTTCTCAGTGTTGGCGGTAGCCAGAGTTGCTGAATTGCAGAGCTGCACAGTTCCAGCAATGGAATGATGGCTGTGGCCAGGTGCTGCATATCCACCTCACATTGATTTGAGTAGGGGGTAGGTAGGCAGTACGTAGTTACAGGCACTCTACTGCTGATGGAGTTGTACTGCTCCACAACTGAGAAGCTCTGGTCACCTATACCAGGATTAATCAGCTTGAGTGCTGGGTTTTACACTCCCACTTATCAGACATTGATGATTTATTCTAAGTATAGGTCATGAATGTTGTATTACTAAATAACCCCTCTAAAAATGTAAACCACATAATGCAGTAACTACAATCTGATTAATGTAATAATTCCACAACATAATTTGTCCATCAAGACTTCTGCTGCTATATTTGGCACTTTATCAAACTACTTGAAAAAAATGGCCTTTTTTAGGCCTTCGTAATCAGCTTCATCCATATTATTGCTTCAGAATCAGCATTTTTCATAAGTTTACTTTTTATTTAATACATTTGTGAACAAGAAAGTGTGTGGGAGTTTTTATTCAAATAAACTATTTTTTCCTATGTGTGTGTTTTTTAACTGTATGCTTACAGGATAATAATGGAGGTGTCTGATAGATGCCTCTTTATTACTAACCCCTGGGCTGGATGCCAGCTGTCAATTCACAACTGACATCAATCTCCAAAGTATTCCCCTGAGTATTACCACACTAGGGCAATTGGGAAAAGTTGGACAAAACACCAGATTTGGCACATCTAATAGATGCACCACTTCTGGGGAAGCTGTGGGATGCAATATTAAGCTAGGGAGGGCCAAATACCCATGGGCCTTTCCATCCCTCTATTTTTGTTAACCAGCCAACTTAATGCAGACAGCTGAGGGATGCGTCTACATCTGTCTGCTTTACCTGTGCTGGTTATTAAAAATAGGGGGACTCCATGATATTTTTTGCTTTATTTAGTTATGTCCACAACAGTTTACAGTCATCTTTTCATGGCGAAAATGCTTGTTGATTGGCTGTGTTTCAGCCTCTCACCACACTTTATTAGTATTAGCATGAAAGTCTGTGTTTGTGTTTTAGTTTGAACCTGGACACCAGCTGTCCGGTTCGAACCCCGAACTGTATAGTTCGGATTCGCTCATCTGGAATGCTAACCTAATGGAATATAATGTGTCAGTGTGCTATGTCTTCCCATATCCAAAAATTTGAAATAATTTTCCATACATTGACTGCAAAACTTAGATGTGTGAATCTCACCTAACTCTGAATTTAGAGTTAAAAAGTTTGGCAACTACAAATGGACCACAAAAATTTGATATTGATTTGAAAACACCTACTTTCCAAAAGGAAGGCCTATTAAATGAAGAAGAATCACCATGTGAGAATTCGATGAATATTTTGATAAGTATTAGAAGAGCCTTCAGGAAGTACCGCAGATAAAGGGGATGATATGCCAAAGGAAAGGGCAATACATTTTTAAGCTCCATACAAAATAATATAAGTTAGAAGAATTTTTAAGAGCTTATAAACATTTTGATAAAATGTAATGTATAGATTGCCAAAATTGGGAATTTTGTTTAAGGGCAAGGATAAATATTAAGAATGGCCATAGCCTTGGTTAAAAAACCCCCACTGCTGTAGACTATGTTACACAGGCTCAAAAGTTACTCTTGGCAGTGATAACTAGAGAGAAATTTCTGTGCAAATTTTTTTATAACATTTTGACGTGCAAAATGAAATATAAGTGTGTGCTCGAAGATCTAGATAAAATATATCTAAAAAATAAATTTAGAATACATCAAGAAGAAAACACATAAGACAAGTTTACAGTTTTGAGAATAAAGTCACCAACAATGTCTAATCCTGATAATCCTGATAGAAGTAAATTATAAAGCTGTACAAGCAAAAATCAGTGAGTTAAAAAGTGCATAAGCTGAGACCAATGATGAAAGGGAAGACATTATATTGTAAGTACCTTCAACAAATTACAAGAACAGCTTAATATGGCAAAACAGGACAAACTAATTATCTATACTACCTGTACCGGGAAAGAGTTTCAACCACTGCAAGAAAATTCTATTCTTAGTGGCAAATATGCCAAAGTGATTGCATTCATTCTTATCTGTTCTTATGAAAAGTAATGTTTGGAATTAGACTAAGATTCCATTAGTGAGGACATATGAGTAGGAGCATGGCAATGCTAACAAAGAACCTCACAGCTTGGCGGAAATAACCAGCAATGAAGATTTTTGCCAATGTTTTTTCAATTATTGAGTCAGGAAAATACAGTGATCATTATTTTGGAAATTTGAGTGCGTATAATGACTAAGTTAATTCCCAATCAGCTCCAATATAGGTACATTATAACAATGTGATAGTTTCAGAGAAGTTGTATATATTTAAAGTTAAAAAAAAGAAAAATCAACAAATCCTATTAAAACCCTAATGCATGCGAAAGGTACAATTGTATATTGGAGGTCTTGCTTAGGCTCAAGCTAGCATATCTCTTTGCATAGAGTAATTAATTAATAATTGATTAATTAATACTACTCATTAGTGATGAGCATATAGTAATTATTCGTTTTTGGATTATTCAGAACAAATCCCAAAGTCCTATTTTGGTATTCGCCACGAATATAGATGAGAAAACCTTTTAAAGTTCGGTTCGTCAATTTTTGGCCAACTTGCCGATGTTCGCTGAACAGTTCACCTAATGTTTTTGAACCTCATTGGATTTAATGGCAGGCTAAACCTAAGGTAAATAAAACACGTATACAGGGGGTCAAAAAGCTTTCAAAACAGCAAAAATAGATTTTACAGTGCTGCACTACATTTTTGGAATAGCCATTAGCTTCCTAGACTATTGACATAATAAATATTGATACCTGAGGAAGGCGGTTGTTCCCGCCGAAACGCGATGTATCCGTATTTTATTTCCGTATGTTTGAGTAATAAATTCCATTTGAGGATAAGAGTTTTTAAAATCATTTCTATGGGGAGCGCGGCCACTACAGAATTGGTTTACTTCATTTTTAACTTTTTCACTTGTGGGAATCCGAGGCAGGACCAAACACAGGATCAATTCAAGGCAAGCAGCAGACCCGGATAAGGAGACTTTGGAAAAGTCATATATGCCTGAAGTTTTGTGGCAAAAGGTGAGTGCATAAAACTTCAGTAAAAAAAAGGGCACCAGAGAGCCGCTTTGATAACGCGCTGAGATTGGCGCCGCGTGTTTGTTTTTTATTATATACCCTGCAGGGAATCACCTTACTTCATAATAAATATTGAGATAGATGAGAGACAGGTGTGGGGCTGGTGTTCCCATACTCCTGCCACTCCAGACAAGACACCACTTTGAGACCAATTTTGGAGTCTTGATATTTAAAAACATTTCAGGCAGAAAGCAGGACAGTAGCCTCAATCCCCCCCCCCCTTTTTTCCATAGTGTCTTTGCACAGCAGTGAGGTATGGTCCATGCAACACACAGGATGTGGCCTGGCATTTCCATTTTAAAAATCAAGTGATAGATGAGTGACAGGACTAGACTTCTTGCTCCCACACCCTTGCAAGTACAGACATGACACAACTTGGAGACCCATCTTTGAGTCTTGATACTTAAAAACATTTCAGACAGACATCAGGACAGTGGCAGCAATTTGTCTCCCTCACATTTTCCCATAGAGTCTTTGCACAGAAGTCAGATATGTTAAATGCAGCACACAGGATGTAGCCTGGCATTTCCATTATTAAAAGTGAGTACACCGTGACCATGCCTTCTGCACCAGCTCATCCAGGCCGAGATAGTGGTCTAGAAATTGCTGTACAACCAGGTTGAAGACATGAGCCATAAAAGGCACATGGCCTTCCTTGGCTCCAGGTTCAGTGGAGACAGCCATTCATCAAACTTGGCCTGGATAGTGGTCCACAACTTTGCAGCTGTGTGACTGCGTTCTCCAATGCATATTAACTTCAGCACAGCTTGATTGCATTGAGCCCTGGCTGAGGTGTGCAAAGGTGTGTGGATTCTCTCTGCACTGTTGGAACACATGTTATATTAAGGAAGGTTGAGGGCGCAAGTGAAATCCCTTAAGGAGGTGGAGGAAGCAGAAACAGTGGAGGAAGCGGTTGATTCAGAGGCTTGTCTTGCAAGCCTGATGGATTTCAAGACTTGGGAAGCAGCCCATTCCCCACCTGCCCACACAGCCACCAGAGTAACCCCATGCCAAAATAGCAAGATGTAAAACCCCTAGCCATGCTTGCTTGTCCAGATGTCAGTGGTGAAATGC